>NC_056746.1:1475339130-1475464130 GCF_019279795.1 Protopterus annectens
ACAGTGGACATACATTTTATTAATCTTTGCAGAGTAATTTTTAAACATCATCTGTTACAAAAAATGTAAATCACAGATCTGATGAAAATGAGAGAGGAAAATGCAGTCAGCAGAATAGGCAGATTGGAGGAGATGTATGTGGTGTCAAAAAGGAGAGGCAGACATGGCTGGGGAGATAAAGATGAGTGAGGAGGAGCTTGTGTATGGGAAGAGCAGGACAAATCCATTGAGATGAAAGGTAGGAGTGTAGGAGAGATTTAAAGATGGTATGGTTAAGGGTGTTTCATAAGAAGGAGGGGAGTGAGTTCCATAACTTGGCTAGGGAGTATGCTAGGAGAAGGTAACCAGGGGGCTAGGAGGGTTTGAGGATTTGTATAAGGTTTTTATTTTCAGATTGGAGTGAGCAGTTAGAAATATAGGGTGTTAAGGTGTTGGACAGCATGGGGCAGATGGATGGTTTAAAAATCAGTTTATGGGCTGTGGTGAGTTTAAGTAGGTTTAGATAGTTAGGTAGTTCTAGCTATTGTAGAGATAGAAGGGAGAGACAGTGATGGGAAGAATTTTTGGAGTTGGTGGAGAATTTGCTAATTTTGTTGTAGCAGGATTCTAACTTGAATTGTAGGCCAACTTGGAGGTTGCTGAGCAATGGGGAACCATATATGAGAGGAGAGAAGATAGGCGGAAGCTAAGGTCTTTCAAGAAGATGGAGTGAGGTAGCGATTGTGCTGTACAGGAGACCTAGTTTTTGGTGGGGTTTTTTTGGTGGGTGTTTGAATATGGATGTTGAATTTTAGATGTTCATCAATGGTGACACCAAGCAATTTAGTGTGAGATACTGCATCAATGGGATTATTGTTCTGGCTTAATATAGTAAAGGAGGTATTATTAAAGGAGGAGATTCTTTAGGGAGTAAAGATAATTAAGTTTGTATTGTGTGCATCTAGGTTTCTGTTAGTGAAAAAGCAGACTGGGTTTTTAGTAGTAGGTCTGAGGGAGAGTTAGCAGTGCAGATGATTGTAGAAGCATCTGCATACTGGATTAGGGAGGTATTGGGGATGGTGTGGTGAAAGTTATTGATGAATTTGTTGAAAAGTAAGGGGCCAAGGACAGAACCTTGTGGAACGCCGGTGGGAGTGTGTAAGAAGGAGGAGGTCGAGGATTTCCATTTTACAGCTTGCTGTCTTTCAGAGAGGTAACTAGAGTACCGGAAGATGGTAGAGGGAGATAGATTGAGAGAGGAGAGTTGAAAAAGGAGTATGGGGTGAGATACAGTATCAAAAGCTTTGGATAGGTCAAGAAATAGGGTAGATATGATTTTGCCAGAGTTGCAGGCATGGTTCATACATTCTAGGAAGGACAGAAGGGCAGTGATGGTACTGTGGCCAGAACGAAAACCATGTTGGGTGGGGGTAAGGAGAGTATTGTGTGTTATATATGACATCAGTTGTGAATGAATACAGTTTTCTAGGATTTTTGAGAGTGGGGAAAGGATAGCAATGAATCTGCAATTAGTGGTGTCAAAGTTTTTACCTCCCTTGTGAAGTGGGATAATGAATGCAAGTTTCCAAATTGAAGGGACATAGGATTCTTGAATGGATCTATTAATTAAAATGGAGATTGGCAGGGCTATGCTGTCAGCAGATAGTTTCAGGAAGTAAGGCGGCAAAGTGTCAGGTGCAGTGCAGCATGGTTTTAGTTTAAGGAGGAGTTTTTTATTATGCATATAGTGACAGGACTGAGCCTGAAGGTGGAAGATAGCTGTGAGTTGTCAGTGAGGTGGGGGTGGGGTGAGGGGATGAACTTGGAGGGAGGTCTGGGAAGGTGCAGGTAAGTTTGGTTATACATTCCACAAAGAAAAAGTTAAATGATGTGGCTGTTTCTAGGTCAGTGAGGTCAGGATTAGGGCAAGGGTTATCCTTGCTACCAGGATGGAGGAGAGAGGGGATTGATTTCCAGAACTTTTTGGGGTTGGTGGAGTGTTCAGATTGGAGCTTGGTGTAGTACAATTTGTGGTCTCTAGTTACTAGCTTTTTTACTGTATTGCAAAGTTGTTTGAATTCAAGTAGGGTAGAGGGAAGTTTATTGTTATGGTATTGTTTCCACTTACTGTCTCTTTGGTGCATGGTTTGTATTGTTTCTTTTGAAAGCCAGGGGGGGAGATGTTGTATTTGACCCATTTGGTTCTAAGGGGAGCATGACTGTTGAGTAGATTTAGAAATGTGTTGTTGAAATAGCTTATTGCATTGTTGAGGGGAAGGGTTTTTAGGGGGGGTTCAATTGATTAGCTTCAGACAGTTATTAAAATTTTGTGGGTTGAATTTAGAGAGGTCACAGGTTTGAATATAGTGATGTTGTTTTTGGAGGGGAGAAGGGTGCCAGTCAGCAAAGGCTGCTAGGTGGTCACTGATAGAGTTAGCGAGGGTACCAGAATTTTAGATAAGTTTAGGCTGAGATAATAAAATCCAGTCAAGGATGGTGCCAGAGGATCCACTTTTGTTGGGCCTGGTAGGAGAGTTGATTATCTGGGTGAATTTAAAGAGGTTGATAGATTGAGAGGGTGGTTGAGAGATCATAGTGGACCAGTTAATGTTTATATCACCTAAGATATAGGTTTCATTTTTTGATATTAGAGGAAAACCAGGAAAGGATGTCTTCTAATATTGGAATGTTGTTGGTGCTGCCTGGGGGAATATAGAGAGCAGCTAAGCAAATAGATTTGTGATTGTTGATTTTTAGATGGGCTATGGTAATTTCTGAGTTGACAAACTTAGGAATGGGGTTGGTACATGGGGTAACTGTGTATGTGGTGGAGTAGACAATGGCTACACCACCTCTTTTCTTGTTGGGTCTATCGTTATGGATAATTTGGCAGCCAAGAGGTATAATTTCACTGTCTTTTATGTATGGCTTAAGCCAAGTTTCTGAGATGGAAACAATGTCAGGGTGGTTATGGAAAAAACAGGCATTAAGGGTAGGGATTTTATTATGAATACTTTCAGTGTTAATTGTGATGAAGCGAATTGATGTGGGCTTGCCAGGATGTGAGGGAGAGGTGATTTTGTTGGATGTGGAGAGGATGGTTCCTGGATTGGGATGGATGTCACCAAAGAGATAGAGAGAGAGAAGGAGATTTGGGGTAGAAGGTATATTAAGAGGTCTATAGTGGAGTGTGGTTTAAGGTGGGGGTAGAGAGAAGTTTTCGTTGAGTGTGTGTGATACAGAAGGTGGGCTGAGGGTAGAATTGGAAGGATTTTAGGCTTATATAATATGGTAGTAATGGAGAGATAGAGTTCTGGAGAAATAGAAGAGAAAGATGAAATGTTGGTGGGTTGGAAGATTGCTGCTTGAAGTTAAGGTGGGGTATGCTAGGGCTGTGGAAGGTGAGTTAAGTAAGTGAGGGTGGAGAGTACTGCTAGCAGTACTGCAAACAGTACTGCTAGCAGTACTGTTAGTTGTAGACAGGGTATGAAGGGGGACAAGTTGTAGAAGGATGTGATTTATGGAGATTGTAAAGTCAGAGGTGGGTGGAGTGTGTTGTGATTGGGTAGTGGGACTTGTGGGTGGAGGAAAGGATAGATAAATATGCAGATAGTGGGGGCAGGTGGGAAATTGAGCCAGGGAGGGGAGTGGAGTGAGCCCAAAGGTTGAACGGAGCAGGCAGAGAACCCAACAGTGGTGAACAGCGAAAAAAGTGTCAGTAGATACAGGTAAGATCAGGACTCTGTTGTAAGATTATACAGCTGTTATTATGTTCACAGAATAGGAACCAGAAAATGAATGAACAAAATGAAGCTAAAAATGAAAAATGAAGCTAAACCAGCTGCATAATCAAACACTACATGATGGTTATTGTCCCATTACTCAGTGTTCCCTGGAATCAGAAACAGACACATGTTTATAAACACAGCATTTCTATCAAATTTGAAAAAAAAATTCCATGTAAAGAATACAATCTAAATCTGTGCATATTTGATATATATACTAGATATAACCACACATTCTGACTTCAGATAATAACCACATCTAATCTATCTTTCACATTTCCCTTCTTAAAGGCTATGCTAAAAAAAGAAAAAATCCAAACATAAAAATAAATAAAGTAAAAAATAGCAGCACAGAGTGGAATGGCATAATACTCACAGCTGTGTAGACTTGTTTTTGTAACAGTATTCTGCCCTTCTCGAAATTCTCCAGATTTTCTAATTGTGAGATATGAAGTGTATTTTACAGTATTTTAATCACATTCAGCATCCATGTATCACATTGCAAGCTTTTCTGTACTGAATTCCCAGGTCTTATTCATTGATCTATGACCTAAATATCTCACATTTAAAGTGTATGTTGAAGCAGAGTTTGTTCTCATTCAATGGTGTACCATATGCATATCAACTGATGTAGTTTGTAAGGAGACATAAAATACATTTAGGGTTAAAAATTATCATGTGCCTGTTTTGTATGCAAGGAAGCCCTAGCAATCTAAAATAATATTCTCCTCAGTACCTCACGTATTGTTCTACTCATCACTTTGGATGTTAAAGAAACCTTTGCAGTTGAGCAAGAAAATCAATATCTACAGATTTTTTTTTCATTAAGAAAGCAATCATCATGAACACTTACAGCAAACAATAGCATTGCAAGTGGTAATAATATTGCTAACATTTTGCAAGAAAATTATGGGTTACTCATATATCTTTGCTCCTTTGCTTGAAAATAAATAGGACAAAATTAGTGACAACAAAAAACTATAATTTATTTTATTTATTTTTTGTAGTATTAGTAAATCAAAGTAATATCACACACATATACAGTCTCTTATAGTCTTGAGATATGTATGTTTTTGTTTCAAAAGCATCAAACTTGTTTCTAAACATTTAGAATGCCTGAAGTAACAGAAAAAAAATCTTTTCTTTCCCTTTCAGTATTATTGCCATTCATATTCTCTGTTGCATAAGAACAGTGAAATTATCAGAGGTTAATTTTGGTGTAGCAATGAGGCATGTAATTCCGAGTTTAATCATCATTATGTACCAATATGATGTATTAATTATCATTTGATATTGTGATTCCTTCATTTTACTGTTGAGCTATGCTTAAACTATTCCAGGAATTCGATAAATTCCATGGAGGCTTAGCAGGATGCCAAATGGAGTTTATCTCCATGATAAGCGGCAGTGCTAACTGCATATGGATTCTACACATCATGCTTAAGGAATACATGTGCAGTTTCATGGCCAGCAACCGTGTTGCCGGCCAGGAAAACCTGTAAAGTATCACAAACACATTTAGACATGCAGACAAGCTTACATATGGGCAAAATTGTTCTGTGAGAGTGTGCAGACAGCCACAGTGACAAAATGGTTTAATTTAAGGCAATGAATGCAGTACTAAGACATAACTGGAAAATGTGCTTGGTGCAACTACAGTACAAATGTTTTTTTCCATACTGAAATAAAGGTTTGGGGTGATGATCATCAAGGGTACATAAACTGCATCATAAATACACTAGTCTGGGGGAAGTCTGTGTATTGAAAAGTGCCATAGACCGGAATGGTAGGAATGAAGAAAGGAGAAGAGGGCAAGTGAAACGTGATAATGTATACCAGATAAGAGCATGTCAATTTACGTACACCCCAAAGACAAGACAGTTGTAGCATGAAAATTAACAAGTATTAACATTATACAGTACATACTGCTGTTTACTCTTCCTGTGTGGGTATAGTCATATCATCACACAGTTATTGCATGTTATGTGACTCTCAGAGAAAGTCATATCTCAATGGAGATGATTGGTTGTGATATAAGCAACCTGGTATAATCACTGGAGAGGACATTTAACAAGGATATGTGCATATTGTGAAGATGTGCAAAATGAGTTGCTTGAATTTGAACGTAATGGCAGGATAGGTCTTAACAAATTAGGACACATACTCGTGGACAACAGTAGACAGCAGCAAGCACAATCATGGACAATATCAGAAAAATACCATTAATCTGTGTTATTGACATAAAATATGTGATTGTGACTTATTATACATGTTCTGCATGAACACACTTGTACCACTGTAATGATTTGCCAGTAATCTTTTAAGAGAAATCAAGCACACCTTCCTCAAAAATGACCACTTTTGGGAGGTATTAAGAGGGACACTCTTACAACCGTAGTTTAAATTAGGAACAATCCAGGCTAATTGAGCAGTTTGCATGACACATATATGCCACAATCCACACTTGCAAGAATGTAATCCATGCCATCAATGTTGTCAATGAGCTATGTAGTTACTTGGTGCATCACAGGAAGACATATCACACATGCATCTTATATATCACCATGAAGAGAAGTCTGCACTGCCAACTCCCAATGGTTATGCATCAAAAAAGAAAACTTTTTGTAAGAACAAAAGGATGTGTAGAAGCTCACTGTGGCAAAAGTGGTGCACTTGAGCAAATCATTCTGGAAGATGTGTTTTGAGGTACATGCAAAAGGGTGCATTGTACTCAAGTACTGGTGTGATGAGGGCTGAGAACAATGGGCCTATAATGTCCTTTGATGTTGATGACCTGCACGTACTCAGGAGTTGTGCTACATATAGGGATTTGCCATCATTGTGGTCACATGCTGTTGGAAGTTATGCCTTCTATCTACCTGAGTACCCAGGTCATGTAGCACTTGGTCTGATCATAGGGTAAGACTGTCTATATTGTAATTAAGCTTCAAGAAAAACAAGAAACAACAGCTAAGCTGAAATGTTTCCTTTTAGTTGTTTTTTTTCCCATGTTTTCTGGAAGCTCATTTACATTTTAAACCAACTTTTTGCTCTGTCTTGTTCTTTTGTTTTACTATATTATAATTTGCTTGTGTATTTTCTTTCAAAAAGTTTTACTTTTTATTCATCTTGTGTGTCTCCATGACTGTGGCAAAAATCAATTGTGTCTGCCAGTGCTTTCTGCATGATCAGTAGCTTCTTGTATTTAATGATTGTCCACAATTTGCAGTCATCCACAAAGCTGGTTAGACAAAAGATGTGTAAGTTTATCTTCACTTATGAGACTGAAATCCTGAACAGGAAAGGCTCTAGTACAGAACCCTGAGGTACAGACCTGGTCACTGGACTCTAGCTAGAGGTGACTTTTCATACTTCAACATTATGTGTCCTGTCTGTGATCCATTTGTCTACCCACTTTGTGATGTAGGTGTTTATGCCTAGTGGAGTCAGATTCTCTTCAATGAGTGTGGATTTGTGTCAGATGCCTTGGCCAAGTCTAGTTTTGCAGGATGACAGTCTTTTTGTCATGCATGCCCTTGTGACCTTCTTGAAGACATCACTCAGCTTTAACAGACATGATGTAACTTTAACAAATCAAAAATGGGTTTGGCACACAGTCAGGAGATTATCTGTATCCTTTTTGATAAGGTCCATGATGAGTCATTGGCCTGCCTCACAAATGAGGAGAGTTTGGATTATGGGTTTATAAGTCTCTGAATCAGGTGATAGTCCCCCCTTGTTCAAACAGATGACTGTTGCTGTACACCCTTCTGCCAGAACATAGGCTGGCTGGAGGCTGTGTTTAAGTAGGGATCCAACTGTATCTGCTATGTCAGGTTTTAAGTTATGGTCACAGGCAACCTGGGATGTTGTCAGGGTCCACTGATTCTGTATTTTTAGCATTAGAGAGTTCACAGATGAGCTGCTCTCCTGAGAAAATAAATTGAGCAATGTGTGCATGTATACTTTGGCTGATGGCCAGTGGGAACAGGGAGATGAAGTGTGAGACAAACTGTCAGCTAGCAGATTGTCTATTTTCACTGGGTGAGTATGGCTGGTGGCATACATAAACAGCTCTGTGCTTAGCTGTCTATTCCCCTTAACATTTACACTTATTTAAATAAATAATTTGTGACAACATCTCCAACTACAGCCTTGGTTATTGCATCACATGCCACACAGTAGAACAGTGCACACAGTCACACAACTTTACCAATGTCAAGCATTTACATCAATTGTACAATATATAGCTATACATTTTTCATGGAGAGCTGTATGTGAGTGACCTGATACCATATAAGAACCCATTACAAATGAGTTAGTTGTGTCTCATGCAGAACAGACACAAATGCTGATAGTCACTCAATGCTGCTGTTGACCACCTCAATAATCCTTGGAAATAGCAATACAATTGCTCATACAATGAATTCCACAAGGTTACAATTCAATCAAAACATATAATAGTTCTGTGTATATCACAGCATAACAACATGTGGATGAAAGAAGACTTATGTGTCCATGTAATCAGTGTAAATTTATATTATATGAGCATTTAATAATGGTAGGTATACACATGCACAGATGTGCCATACTACATGTGTCATTGAGATGGTAGAATAAGAACTGTGTAGAATGTTGATCTGCTCCACTACAAAAAAACATGCCTTAGTAGGGCAAAAATATACATATTAGCATCCCATGTCAACAGTTCTCAGGAGCCATATTACTACAGCTGTTATGAAAGGCGCACGTAATCAAAAGACAGCAGTGAAAAACAATACAGTAGCTCATTTCCCAGGCTTGAATACACTTTTTGTAGGTCTACAGTATGTCCACACCTCAACATAGCACATGTGGATGACAACAACATTGACATGTGAAATATTCATAGAGTCATGGGACATTACTAAGCTAACAGCCAACATCACATAAAATCCTAGATTATTATACTATTCAAACCAAGCTTCCTATACTTATATGGTGGAAGATAGCAAGGTTATGTGTGTATGTGTGTACTTATTTGATTGCATTACATAGTGCCTCTCTCCATATGTGACATGTGTACCATCCCATTATAGAATTAACAATCACACATCCAGTGGTCTGGAGATCGCTTGCAGAGGCTCATGTAAGGACTCTGCTAAATGATGTGTGTATGCATCTTTGACATGAGGACATCCACCACTTCTCTGCAGGAAGGATGTCATGCGGCCAGAAGGAAAAGGGGATATTGGATGCATGGAGCTATTCTAAAGGTTCATCTAAGTGGTAGAATCTGGTTTGAACATTACACCTATGTAGTTACAGGAGCTGGATTCCATACCATGTAACACTAGCACCACTACATATCTCTCACTTTAACAGTGTCACATTGTACTTTATGGAGTATGATAGCATCATTGTATGCTGTTTAGAAGATGTTGGGAGGAGTGTCTGACATGGTTGTGGAGTCACAGTTCGATGTAAAATTGTCTCAAAATTATTATTTGAATGCATACAAACATGTTACCTGCTGTCAGATTAGAACCCCTAAATATCTAGTTGCAGAAGCTGTAGAACAAGGTACTAAACTTACTGCCACAGCACAAGTCTGACTTGAATATTGAAAGAGTGCATTTTATGCAGGATGACATCATCAGTGCATGTTACAAGAAGATGTTTGGAGTGTCTGACATGCCTGTAGACTCACATACCACTGTAAAATTGTCACCATACTGATTGTTAAATGAACACAGACCAGTTAGTTGACCACAGTGACACTAGAACTCCACCCTATTTACAGAACACCATACTTAAATTAAGAGCCACAGCACAAGTCCGGCTTTCACACTGTCAGACAACATGTTATAGCAGATGACATCAGCAGTGTCTGGTGAAAAGAAGGCGGTAGTAGGACTGTCTTACATGCTGTTCTAAAATGGTCTCTAGAATGTGAGCTAAGTGAGCACAAACACACGCACACCAGTTGACCACAGTGAGTCTAGAACCCCTACCTATCTACAGAACAATATGCAGTATTTAAAACAAGTGCCACAGCACACATTTGTCTTTCAATAACATCAGCAGTGTATGTTTGTGAGAAGATGCTGGCAGGTCTGCATAAAGTGGCTGTGTAGGCATGTATGGCTGTCAAAATATTTGTTCTGTTATCTGAATCCTTTTTGTCAGGCTGAATGTAAATACTATAAATAGTTATTGAATATTATGAATTTACGAAATTATTGTATTATTTCATCAAAATAAAAATCATTTGAGTAAAAAAAATTGTTCTACATGGAACTTGATTGTTGACAGTAGAATTCAAACTCATATTCTTCAACCTACACATAAAACAGTTGACTGCAATGAGATTAGAACCCCTAACTAGATAGTTACACAAATGAGAGAATACAATATGTAAAGCAAGTGCCATGTCATGTCTGACTTTTATACTCCTGCTAGACAATTTATAGTGCATGATATCATCACTGTATGTTTGGGAGAAGATGTTGGGAGCCTGTATGAAATGGCTGTGTAGCCATGTACAACTGTCAGAATATTTGATCTCTGCATGGGACTGGATTACTGACAGTGGGATACAGACTGATGTCCATCTAACTATGCACACACACATACACACACACACACACACACACACACACACACACACACACACACACACACACACACACACACACACACAATGTGGCTGTTGTAGTAAGTTAACCCACATGTGAGCATTTTGTTTCCATCTGCAGAACACAGTTGTTAATAATTACATCATCCCTGAAGTATGCTTTTGCCTTGTCATACTGGTCTTCATAGATGATGGTATCATCATTATATGACATGGGTAATATATCCTGTTATGAGAGTGGTGTGCAAAGTTTGGATTTTGTATTTCCTGTTGTGTTTCCAATGTGCATGTGTACTTTAAAATACAGCTTCTCAAACTAGATGCAAAAAACTGTCAGGAATGGATGCTGCAGAACTGAGACATATGTGCCTCTTTCTCAGTATGTTGTGTATATTCCACACTTACAGTCACACAGAGACACACACTTGTTTTGTGATCAGCATGAATGCAACTGTGTATGTACATGTGCTCTTATTTGTGACAATTTGAAGTCCACATTAATGCATATGTAAGACAATCTGAATTTCTATTGACAGTATAAAGCTTTAGATGATGTAACGATGCAGTTATGCTATTTTTTTCTGTAGAGTAGTTGACATTTGTGAACTACTACTAACACATCCATTTTCAAGTGCATGGTTGCAGGGCATAGATTAGTCTGAGAAAATATGTGTCCAGTCAGTAACAAGTTCCTTCCCTTAGGTTGTATTTTTACAAGAATTTTAATGGGATGAAGACTAACTGTGCATGAAACATATTAATACATGCCAGTCATCTCTTTCCATAGTGCATCACCGAACAACTTGGTTACATGGTCAATGGCAAAATGTTTGTGCATATGAAATTCACATTTAATGACTATGACTTGAACTTGAGAAGTACTTATGCATATAGGTTAGGATAGAAATGTCTGAGAGATACTGTGGTGTTCAGAATGTAGTTTATGCTGGAAAAGTTGTATCATAACATTTGTAACATTAAGGAGTATTGCTATTGCATTCTCTGTTTATGTGTAGTTAAGCGATGAGCAAATGCAGGCCCCTAATTAATTGGGAAAATAGTAATAGCTCCAATAGTTTGCCTTCCTTCTCACACACGCTAAGCAGTGAGGCATAGCTGTTAGCTCTTTGGTCAGTACTGTGTGTGGACCCCACACAGTTTGGGTTTGTAAAAGGCAGATCATGTCTCCTAAACCTGATAGACTTCATTGAAGTGGTCACCAAAGCCGTAGATGAGGGTAAGGTGGTTTACACAGCTTATCTAGATCTCACCAAGGCTTTCAACACCATCCCCCACTCTGGAATTATAGATGAACTCACTAAACTAGGTATAAATTCCTATGCCACAAGATGGGTTGCCAACTGGCTTACTGACAGAACCCACACTGTGAAAGTGGCAGACTCCAAATCCAACTTCAGACCATTGACAAGTGGAGTACCACAGGGTTCAGTCCTGGGTGCTCTCCTGTTGGGTATCTACTTCTCAGAAGTACATGCTAACACAGAAGGTCTTTGGCTAATGAAGTTCACAGATGACTGCAAAGTAGGAGCCATAACTGAAACTCCTAATGATGTGGACATGCTAGAAAAGGGCCTCACTGAGACAGATGCCTGGTGTCAAAGCCATGGCCTCAAGCTCAATGCCAAAAAGTGCATTGTCATCCCTTTTGGTAAAAACTCTGTACCCATGAACTACCACATAGGCGGTAGTCTACTTAACACATAAAGTGTGATAAGAGACCTTGGGACACAGGTGGACAGTAGTCTCTTCTTTGATAATCACATCACCACAGTAGTCAGGAAATCCTTCTACATGGCACACCTCATCACGAAAGGTTTCTCATCCAGGAAAAAAGAGTTCATTGTTCCCCTCTACTCGTCACTCATTAGACCCATCATAGAGTATAATGCCCCTTTTGGTATGTACCTCACAAGACATCTACAACAACTAGAAAGGCCGCAGAAATACTTCACAAAGAAGATTACCAGCCTCAAACAGATGCCCTATGCAGACCATCTCAAAAGAAATCCAGCTTTACTCCGTTGCATATCGCCTACTCAGAGGCGATCTCTGCCTAACATGCAAAGCTATGTCAAAGCCAGAGGTGTTGGACATGCTCCACTTAAAGAAATCCCAATCGGTCCGAGCTACACGCTCTAGAGACCTAAATCTTGTCACCACAATAAACAGAACATGCTGGAGGGATAGATTCCTGTCCCAGAGACTTCCCATACTCTGGAACAAACTACCTATCTATATCAAACAAAGCTCCTCATTAGCACTCTTCAAGAAAAATCTTGATGATTGGATGGGAGATAGGAAATTCACCCTGGGGATCACTTCTGTGGCTCTGCTCAACAGGGGCACAGGAAAATATTTTATTTATTTATTTATTTTTTATTTTACATTTGTTGACCGGGCTAGTCTGGCTGGATATATGTCCATTTTCAGCAGAGGCCTGAGGAGAAAAGCTCCACTAAATATACTAGTTAATAAACATAAGAAAAAACAGCACAGTAAGAGACAAATATAAAAAAAATCTAAACAGAAAAAAAATCTAAGAAAATAATTTTCTTGGGTGGCGAAAGCCAGGGTACCTTTTTGGCTAGGCTTATATAGGCCCTAGGGCCAATAGTCTAGTACCTACTTATGAACCTATGAACCTATAAAAACACCTGCTGGTTATATTTCTCTGTAGTAGCAGGTATAACAGCAGCAAATTTAACTTTGAGCACAAATGACAAGGTTAGAATCTAGCTCCATCTTACTTTTTACACGTTTTCAGGATGGTATTACATAATTAAATGTGATACTTTTTGCAAATGTGAGAGGCAATAACTATGGTGAAGTTGTGTATAAATATGAATGTCAGTCAATTGATTTATGTCAACAGTGCACATATGGATTTGCAATGTTATATATTCATCAGGGTAAATAAATCTTACACTATATATGTAATTTGAGTGCCTTTACTCTGTTTTTGCTTTTTATATAAATCACAGTGGAACAGTGTTAATAAAACTTGGAGTTTGCTGGATTGGAACCTTGTCTCACCTGTATTGCAGCCTTTAACCTACACATGTTGCCACGGGGAGAGGTAGGCAGCAGCTGCATTTTTCACATTCATTACTGTCTGTGTGCTGACTGTCACAAAGTGCTACTTAGCATATTTATGTGATGGAAGACAACAGCTGTTACAATGTATCTTCTTAGAAACTGACAAGTCTGCAGGTGTTGTGGGAGCATGCTGACTGCTGCACAATGTTTTTAAGCATGTTTGCATGAGGGGAAGAAAAAGATGTAACAATGTATCTTTTTGAAATTGATAATGTCTGCCTATTGCCTGCAGGTGCTGTGGAAGTGCAGGTGTTGTGAAAGTGTGCTGACCCCTGCACAATGCAATTTATTGTGTTTGCAGGATGGAAGGCAATGCATGTAACAATATATCCTTTTGGCAACTGACAATGTCTGCTTGCTGTCTGAGGCATTACTCCATGTTTATGCAGAGGTGAGCAATGGACAAATTAGACAGGTAAAGCTCACCATGTATTATTCTTGTAAAAATTATTAGGTTTCATCATTAAAAGATAAATGTGGGACTTGAACCATGATACATATATATATATATATATATATATATATATATATATATATATATATATATATATATATATATATCATATGTGCTGTGTGCTTCATCACATTTAGCAGGTGCACTAAACACACACTCTTGATTCACAGCTGTAATTTATGCTGTCCTTATCAGAGAAGCAACTTCCATTAATTTTAATGTATTTGTTTCACCGTATTTGCACTAAGCCATACACCAGGCAAATATTAATGTTTTTAAAAAATAACATAAACAACATTACAAAATGCATTTTAACATACCTTACAGACATTTATACAACTCTGGATTTGAACTATCATACTAATGAACCTACAAAACATACTAGGGGTGTCTTATCTCTCTTTACCAAAAAAAAAATTTGTAGAATGAATGCAAATCATTATGCATACAACCAAATACCATTTCCTCCACAGTATTAACAAGACGTATACACTTGTACACTCTCAGTTGTTGTATATGTGTTGCTTACATATTTATTGCAATAAGTGATCACATAACCATTTATGAGTTTTGTTTGCACCAACTCAGCTCTGGTTTCTCTTTCTATTGTGTTCATTCTTCTCTTTTCTGTGCTGTACTCTCAGACATGCAGTCTATACAGCATTGTGTATCATTGTCCTTTAAATGTATGATAAAATTACATGACAGTGAAAAATTATGTTCAGCAAAGGCAGGAGAGGTTGGCTATTAGTGAATAAAAATGAGAAATATCTGCTGTTCACTTCCATTTGCTACAGTTACTTATGTACTTTGTAAGTGTATCCTGGGTGACACACCCAATGCAGGTAAGGTAGTCTGAATTGCTATTGTGTCTTTCTTCTCTCTCTCACTAATCATTCACAGTTGCAATCCATTAGCAAATATCACTGAGGCAGTGGCTTACACTATGTTTACACTGATACACAAAGTCAAAAGTTTGAAATTCAGCAATTCTAATGAGTTCACACCTCATTTGCATATTCACTATGCACAGAGGCCTGAATCTACACTAGAAAAAGTAGCCATGTAGCTAGGGAACTTGAAGGTGAGGAGACGTGTGCATTCAGAGAACACAGAAGATTGATATTCCTTTTGATTTATCTGCAGACAAGGCTTCTGATCTTGTATGATTGTATTTTTGAAGTACATTCTAGATTTGTTAACATGTTACAAAGAAAATTTACATATATGTGCATTAGAAAATCGAACTTTTATCTGTATACACTTCTTATAGTTTAAAGCTGGCACAGGCATATTTGACAGGCATTTACTTACTCAAACAGACAACTTAACTTTCATCACAAGTGTTATTGTTAAAACTGGTTTTCTTATAATTTTCTGTTATTTCAGGGAAGTGTAATGTACTATAATTGTCAATGACACAAGGGTGTTATGCTTCTAAGATGGCCCATTGACACCACCGAGGGGATGCTGGGCACAGTGAGATGTGACAGGCAATCACATAAAATAGATTTTTCTGTTGTAAATATGTACACATTTTGTGAGAATTATGTTAAAAGCATATATAACAATTGAATTATGTGGTATTCCTTGGTTTGTACAAACTTTTTATTTTCCTGTTATTTTGGTAATGGGGAACCAAATACCATTTGCGTGTGCCACATCAGAAGTTATGTTTCAAGAAGTTTGCTATTGAAATTGTGTAGTCATCCTGTTATTTCCATGGGAAATAATACATTACTAAAGTGGTATTCATTGTTTTGGAACAAACATTGGTTTGTGTATGAATATGACATGGTACAACCATATAACTGTCAATTTTAATAGCTGAAATGTGTGTCTCCAGTGCATAATGTTGAAAATATATATGTACATATAAGCAGGAATTTAATTATGTGATGTTTATGTGTTATTTCTCTGTTTTATGTCACATAGGATTATGGTGCTCAAGCATCCAAATCCATGTCAACCCCCTTTCAGTGACTCTGAAAACAAAATCATAGTGCAGGCATTCAGACACCATGGTGCCTTTCTGCTTGAGAGAGGATATGGGGATATGTATGACAGAATGCAGATTTGGAACCAGACAGTCAATGATGTTAATGCTGCAGGTAGGTGCACCAGGACCTATGATCAGGTGCATAACAGAGCCACTGATATGATTTCATCAGCCAGGAGGAGAGCAGTTGCAGTTACCTGTGAAGAGCTGGCTATGGGTGTGGGGGGGGGGGTTTGGCTGCTAAGCCACCAGTGATTCCAAATGAAGCACTTCTGCCCACTGTCAGAAAAACAGAGAGCTCAATGGAAACTGCAGACAAACATGTGATTGATGGTGCTAATGTTTCTGGTAGGGCAAGTATGTGCCAGGAGGAGCTTCCAGGTAGGATTACATATGTCAAGTTGTAAGATTTGCTTGTATAGTAAAACACAGAAAAAAATTAACTAATAGTGCATGTGTGTGTTTTTTTTTTTGATGAACCTACAGATAAATTAATAGATTTATCGAAACATTTTTGCTCAATACACATGGGTTTGGGTGGACATCTCAGCTATATTTCAGTTAAAAGTATTGTTAACAGACATACAGGCAAAAATTGGTTATTGACTGTCCCCTATGTTATTGCAGTTATAATGATTGCATCCTTACCTTGCTTCATTTCTTCCAGGACCATCCTCCCCTACAAAGTGTGGAGTCATCTGCACATGGTAATCGAAATATTTTTATCTGATTCTGGCTGAACATTTGTCAGATATATGCATTTATCTGTATATGTGAGGTGGTTGTAATGAGTGTATATTCCTGTACCATCTGAGAAAGTGTGACCAGTGTTAGTTTGTTATCATATAAATTGTTTTAAATATTTAGCATGGGCATTAATTTCGTTCCTGTGTTTTTTCTTATTATCACAGTTGATCCTAACAGTGGAAATGTAGGACTCTTACCACCTGATGTCAGAGTATCTGCAGACTCAGATGATGATAGTGGCCAAACACAAGCACAGTCAGGTGGGTGCAGAGGTTGAATCTGACACTGGGGTTGGCATTCAGCCATCAATTGCATTTCCTCAGACACAGTCTGTAGGCCTACACATACCTATTCCACTGAGCCCTCAGATATTAGAGAGGTGGAGAGTGACACACTTGATCAGGTAGCTAGGGAACTTGAAGGTGAGGAGACTTGTGCATTCAGAGAACACAGAAGATTCAGTGTCAGTTAACCCTGTTCACAGCCAATGTGTGGGTGAGGTTCCACTCAGGAGGGTTGTTAGGGGTGCTCGGAGGAGGCCTGCTGTCCACACTCCACCTGATATTGGTGTGTATTTTCGTGCCACTTGTATGTTTAGGGCCATTGTGGAGGAGCAGGCATGTTTCACTAGGTCTTCTGAGGACATGCTTATGTTTGTAGGTGAGGCATAGGCTGACATGCATGACTGCCTCCACTGTGTAGCTGATTCAGTGGATTGACTTAATAATACGATGGAATGGGCAGCATCTGTGATGGAACGTCTGGTTGGAGGGTAACAGCATCCATGTGGATGTAGGTCAGCAGCATCATCTGATGTTAGCCAACATGACCATGCTCGATCACACTCCCATAGTGGCACTACTTCCACTCCTCCATCAGTGATTAGGGTGTCCACACCCAGACATGGTAAGCCATGGGGTCATGGTCCTGGGCATAATTGTGAGGAGAGCTCATCCAGTAGGCATCAGTCACATTCAGGTAGCAGCAGCACATCTGACCTGGGACATGGACATGCCACTGCAACTCCTGGCAGAGCCAGTTCTTGCAGCCATGGGTAATGAGGACCACACATATTTCACCTGAATTCCCATACAAACACACATATAAGAGTGACATGGGTCATATGTGAGACTTAGAGCTGATTCTGTCTAAATGGCCATTTGAGACTTCATTCAAATTTCTGCCTGCCTGCCTGTCTGTCTTACTCACATGCACTCACTATCTTTTATGTCAGCCTTGGCCTCCTGCCACCCCCCCCCCCAAATAGCAGCCTGTGCAGATGATAATAACTGTGACATATACTTGGTTTTCTATCTTTTGGATTCTGGGATATATAACTATTTTGTCTGATGCCCAGGGTGCATACATGGCTGAGTGCTTAATATATGTGTGTTAGTGTATATCATTGCTGTAAAAATCTCCCACCTTCTACTTAGTTACATCAGCAAGTAACATTAAGCAGGGATATGCCATTCATTTGTGTTCTTAGCTATTTATTAAACTATTCCAGGTTCAACACTTAACCTTGGATGTCCAGCAGTTCCAAGTGTTTTCATTTGGGACTGACTCTGTGTGATGCTAACAGTACACAGCCATTACATGGATAAGTAAAGGTTGTGAGCATTGACTGATATCAATTTTACTGTATGTATATGCATAGCATGAAAGTTATACACCCTTAGGTGGTGAACATGTGTGCTATCCATTGCCTCTTGGCCAGGGTGGGAGCATATTGTGCTCGCCTACATCTACTTACACCCATAGCAGCTGGTGGTTCCTCCTCTGGCTTCTGACTTGCATGTGGCTATGGCGACCTTGCCAGTGGTCAGAAATGTTCAAAGAAAGGGGTACCCAAGTGACTTGTGGGATAAAATCATTACTGAGGTCTGGGTAGGCACGCAGAACAAATTTGCACCCATTGTTATGTTTGGTTTTAACTGTAAGGAAAATTCTGTGACTAGGACTAGCAGTTCCAGTTTCCAACTGGATAACAATATGGTAATGCACTACACCACTGACTCTAAAGAAATTGAAAAAATTATTTGTAAAAATTGGACATTATTACAAGAGGGTAGTGATATTTGTTGGTTATTCAATACTAGACCGAAATTTACATATAGAAACATGACAAATTTTAAAGGACAACTGTAAAGTACAGGAAATAGGGGTGGTACTCCTTTTAACTAGAAAATATGAACAATGTTCTTATTGTAAGTTTATTAACATGGAAAAGAATGGCGAAGTGCTGAGGAAAATAAAAATATGGAATAGACAAAAAGTGTTGAATTATAATGCACAAATGATTATTTATTTAGCTACCTGCTGCACATGTGATGCATTTTATATTGGACAAACTATTAATTCATTGAATAGTGTAAAATACAAGGACCAAAACACCATAAAGCCCACCAGGATCACTGTAGCTCGAGCAAGCAGTGCCAGGAGCCGACTTCAACCACAATACAGGATAGTAACAAAGGTACAAATAGGAATATGTACCAAAGCAGGGATTCGCACCCAAGCTGGAATTTCCAATAATCCACTCTTAATTCTTTAAAACACAGGTTTAATACGATCCCAAGAAAAGCACAGTTGACACAGTTTGATACGATCACAGGTTTAGCGCTTTCATCCACAAGAGGTAGACTTCTTCAGAACCAATAATTTCAAACTACAAAATACATTTTATAGTAGATTTGGCGCCAAAAAAACCAATTAATCAATCAGTACATTTTTCATTTAAAGACAAACTACTTGTATTACCAACTGATGTTTCTATAGATTGATTATCCTAGTAACTCACTTGTGTGTGGATATATACATATCATATAAAATACAAATAACTATAATAGTACATTACAAAACTTTTAAGAAACTTTTCAGAAGCCTTTTTAAAAGGAGCACAACAATATTTTAAAACCCATATAAGCTTAATATTGCTTCCTAAATATTTCTAAATATAGTGCTGATACAATTCATTCAACACCCTTAAACACATTAATTTCATTTGCTGTTCTAATATAGTAAACTATAAACTGTAAAGCTATAAACTCTAAAAAGTCTAAAAAGTGACTCTTATAAGTGCTTGGACATTTAATATATACCTTCAACCCCTGTCTAAGAGTAGAAAGGGTTTGATACTGATGCTGTCATTTAGGCCTGGCCAAGAGGTGGCATCACACAAAATCTGCCATTTAGCTTCTAAACATGACAGTCCAACCTTCCAATTACCCCCATGTTCACTTACCCCAACTTGGTCAATTATTTTAAAAGTAAAACTATGTTGGATTCCTTTCTCACTAACATGTTTGCTAAGTGCATTTTTCGTGTCCGCTTTCTTAATTTTGTATAAATGCTCATAAATATGGGTTTTTAGCTTCCTTTCTGTCTTACCAATGTAGTAAGCTTGACACCCAGAACAGGAAGCCAAATACACCACCCGCATGGTATTACAATTTCCTTTTTTACCATAACATATAGTTTTGTTGCTGTTGGCCAATTTCGTAATTCTATTGGCATTAATATACTGACAGTACTTGCACCTGCCACAAGAACTAGTGTGTTCATCTTTACTGTTCATACCACCTTTTTTCTTGTTTCCACCCTCAATAATTCTTTTTAAATTGAAGGAGGTTTTAAATACACTAACTGGATGGTCACCTAACACCCTAGCAATGTCATCCGTACTTGAAAAAATGTCCCAATGTCTCTTTAAAATCTCTTTAACCAAATTGGAATATGGGTTAAACATAATGACACACACATTCTTGTTGTTTCTTATACCTTCCTTTTGGGGATCATTTGCAACAAAAGTACTTCCCAATAACGGGAGGTATTTCTTCCCCCATGATCTTATGACATATTTGGTAACATCCTCCACCATACCCTCAGGGTACCCTCTAGCCAAAAACATCCCAGCTACTAAACTCATCTGATCTTCCATATCTTCTCTAACAGAGCACATTCGGGCAACCCGAATGCATTGCTTAAGCACATTTCTAAAGATGTGGAGGGTGACAGCTGTCAAATTGGATATAGTCGTTGGAAAAAGTTGATTTCCTATAAATTTTTGATTGAAATCCTTTGCTGGTGTGACTAATAAAAGTATCCAAATATGGTATTCCTAGTTTTTCAACTTTATAAGTGAATTTAAGAAAACTCGTTGTGTTGTTAATATATGATATAAAACTAGGTATATCTTCAGCAGGTCCCTTCCATACAATGAAAAGATCATCTAAAAAGCATGCATATAAAGCAATATGCTTAAAATACACACTAGACAGAACATATGTTTCTTCCCATTCAAGCATGACGAGATTTGCAAAAATGGGGGCACAAGAAGCCCCCATTGCCACTCCTCGAATCTGTCTAAAATATTCTCCCTGAAATTCTATATAATTATGTGAGAGAACTAATCTCATCATGTCAAGAATTAAACATGTTCTGTCCCATGTAAGATTGGAATGTTTCCTCAAGCTGTTTTCAAAGTATTCTAGTCCTATTGTATTGGGAATACATGCAAACAGTTCCTGTACATCTATGGTCAAAAAAATTACATCAGGTGACCATATGTCAGGTTTTAGCTTACTCAAAAAGTCCCATGAGTCTTTAGTTAAATGTGGGACGTTATGGTATACATGTTTGCACCAATGGTCAATGGCGACTCCAATATTAAATGTCTTTGATTTTGAACCGGATATGATAGGCCTAAAGGGGTTCTCTATATTTTTATGAATTTTAGGTATACCAACAATTTTGGACATCACAGGATGCTCTGTCCTAATAAAGTCATATTCTTCGTTCGTAATACGATTGTCTAATAAAAATTCCTCAATAATCAGATCAATTCTATGATATCCTATGTTTATCTGGTTAATGGATGTCACCTCATAATTCCCAGAATTAAAGAGGATATCCTGAATAGCTTTATAGTAAACGCTGGTATCAAATATCACTAAACCTCCTCCTTTATCCGGTTTCATTATCCTTATTTCGCTATTCGCAACCACCTGGTCCAAGCATAATCTCTCACCCTTCGTAAGGTTATCTATAAAAAGTGTGTCATACCATGGGTCTCTCCGTACATTTCCATATAAATTATAAATGTCCTTACATACCATACGTTCATAGTTGCTAACCTGTACATTAGTCACTGGAATGTATGCACTTTTTCTAACTAGTTTTTTCGATGAACCTTCACTTTTAACATTATTGAACTGGAGTGCTAGCTGTAATCTACGACAATACAACTTCACTTCTTTTATAACATCAAATAAGTTTAATCTTGCTGTGGGTATAAACTTCATTCCCTTGCTAAACAAAGAGAAGAATTCCTGCGTAATGTACACCCCAGTGAAATTGTATACTTTAAACCCTAAAAAAGAATGGATAGCTACTTTGCTACCAGTGCTGGCCTCAGTGACTGAGGTTTCCTTATGGTTCATATCCAATTCCTTATTTGTCAAGTTCACATTGGCCACTGGAGTACACACTTCAAAATTCACTGAGGGAGCTCCCCTTTTAATATCTACCTCCTTTTGTGATAGATGGGTGCTTGATGAAACCTTCCCCCTTGAAAACTTTCATCCTCATCTCTTCTTTTGTTCCTACCCCTATGATTCCCATAATGTGGCTCAATAGTGTTAGTCCTACTATGCTTATTGCGTGGCCAAATATATGCCCTTTGCATTTTATATGCCTCCAGGTCTCGTTCAAGTTTGTCCAATTTCCTATTGTATGTGTCGTAAGCTTTAGTTTTGCCACCCTAAACTGTTTGTCAAAAGTTCTTGCCAAGAGGAAAATTATGTTCCTGGGTAATCTCATTGTATAGTTGTTCTATTTCTACCATCAAGCTCCCTATTTTTTCATCATTGAATTTCATAAGTAGCTTGATGAATTCAAAACCGAAAAAATCGAACAAACTATTGAACTCATTCTGCACAGAATCAGTAAACTGTATCCCTAAGGGTAACTTAAAAAATCTAAGCCCCTTAGGCACAATCTTTAGATTTAAACATTTTTCTAAATATCCATTGTCAATCTTTACCCCCTTGATGTTATTCAATTTTTTACCCAGTAAATATATTTTAGATTTTATAGTACTATTTACATAGTTCCCATTTCCATCATCTATTTCAGCATTTTTTGAATGGTTATGCCCAAAATTGTAATCAGCATTAAGAAAACTGTTCATGACATCATTTGAATATTGTCTACTGTTTTTATTGTTCATATGATTGTGATTATGGTATAAAGTGCCCTTGTTCCTTGGTTGATGCATATTTCCTTTAACACAAGGACTAGAGCTAATATTATTCGTCACAGTACCTTTATGATGGTCAGTGTTAGTCCTGACCGTTCTTGAATAAGTTCTCATCGTTGCCCGCTGTTTGGGCTTTGCCACATGGGTCTCTTCCTGTGAATGGAAGAGACTAAAATCGAAGGTAAATTCCGCATCGTTTAACACATACTTGTCAATCTCTTTAGAATTTAAATTTAAATCAGCGTGTAGCGTATCCGCTAAATTACAAACCACCTGCCCATTCGGAATGCTCAACTCGCTGTTATCAGCCTCGGCATTAGAAGTCAAATCGATAGATGTAGCTCTAACCAAATTAGATTTAACAGTGCATGATGTACGGATGGTAGCGTTGACCCTTAGGAGCCGCTTCCACGTTAGCTGCCTCTACAACAGGTCTTGAAAGCGTAGCTACTAACTGTAGCAATTTGTTGACATCATCTTTCAGCGACAGTACCTCCGCACGTAGCTCTGTAAACTCTGCTCTGCTCAATGAAGCAGACGGGGATCCCAGGCAAGCCATAAAGAACACGACTCAAGAATAGTGTAAAATACAAGGACCAAAACACCATAAAGCCCACCAGGATCACTGTAGCTCGAGCAAGCAGTGCCAGGAGCCGACTTCAACCACAATACAGGATAGTAACAAAGGTACAAATAGGAATATGTACCAAAGCAGGGATTCGCACCCAAGCTGGAATTTCCAATAATCCACTCTTAATTCTTTAAAACACAGGTTTATCGATCCCAAGAAAAGCACAGTTGACACAGTTTGATACGATCACAGGTTTAGCGCTTTCATCCACAAGAGGTAGACTTCTTCAGAACCAATAATTTCAAACTACAAAATACATTTTATAGTAGATTTGGCACCAAAAAAACCAATTAATCAATCAGTACATTTTTCATTTAAAGACAAACTACTTGTATTACCAACTGATGTTTCTATAGATTGATTATCCTAGTAACTCACTTGTGTGTGGATATATACATATCATATAAAATACAATACAGTTTATAGTTTACTATATTAGAACAGCAAATGAAATTAATGTGTTTAAGGGTGTTGAATGAATTGTATCAGCACAATATTTAGAAATATTTAGGAAGCAATATTAAGCTTATATGGGTTTTAAAATATTGTTGTGCTCCTTTTAAAAAGGCTTCTGAAAAGTTTCTTAAAAGTTTTGTAATGTACTATTATAGTTATTTGTATTTTATATGATATGTATATATCCACACACAAGTGAGTTACTAGGATAATCAATCTATAGAAACATCAGTTGGTAATACAAGTAGTTTGTCTTTAAATGAAAAATGTACTGATTGATTAATTGTTTTTTTTGGCGCCAAATCTACTATAAAATGTATTTTGTAGTTTGAAATTATTGGTTCTGAAGAAGTCTACCTCTTGTGGATGAAAGCGCTAAACCTGTGATCGTATCAAACTGTGTCAACTGTGCTTTTCTTGGGATCGTATTAAACCTGTGTTTTAAAGAATTAAGAGTGGATTATTGGAAATTCCAGCTTGGGTGCGAATCCCTGCTTTGGTACATATTTGTACCTTTGTTACTATCCTGTATTGTGGTTGAAGTCGGCTCCTGGCACTGCTTGCTCGAGCTACAGTGATCCTGGTGGGCTTTATGGTGTTTTGGTCCTTGTATTTTACACTATTCTTGAGTCGTGTTCTTTATGGCTTGCCTGGGATCCCCGTCTGCTTCATTGAGCAGAGCAGAGTTTACGGAGCTACGTGCGGAGGTACTGTCGCTGAAAGATGATGTCAACAAATTGCTACAGTTAGTAGCTACGCTTTCAAGACCTGTTGTAGAGGCCGCTAATTTGGAAGCGGCTCCTAAGGGTCAACGTTTACCATCCGGTACATCATGCACTGTTAAATCTAATTTGGTTAGAGCTACATCTATCGATTTGACTTCTAATGCCGAGGCTGATAACAGCGAGTTGAGCATTCCGAATGGGCAGGTGGTTTGTAATTTAGCGGATACGCTACACGCTGATTTAAATTTAAATTCTAAAGAGATTGACAAGTATGTGTTAAACGATGCGGAATTTACCTTCGATTTTAGTCTCTTCCATTCACAGGAAGAGACCCACCGTATGGGGGCAAAGCCCAAACAGCGGGCAACGATGAGAACTTATTCCGCAACGGTCAGGACTAACACTGACCATCATAAAGGTACTGTGACGAATAATATTAGCTCTAGTCCTTGTGTTAAAGGAAATATGCATCAACCAAGGAACAAGGGCACTTTATACCATAATCACAATCATATGAACAATAAAAACAGTAGACAATATTCAAATGATGTCATGAACAGTTTTCTTAATGCTGATTACAATTTTGGGCATAACCATTCAAAAAATGCTGAAATAGATGATGGAAATGGGAACTATGTAAATAGTACTATAAAATCTAAAATATATTTACTGGGTAAAAAATTGAATAACATCAAGGGGGTAAAGATTGACAATGGATATTTAGAAAAATGTTTAAATCTAAAGATTGTGCCTAAGGGGCTTAGATTCTTAAGTTACCCTTAGGGATACAGTTTACTGATTCTGTGCAGAATGAGTTCAATAGTTTGTTCGATTTTTTCGGTTTTGAATTCATCAAGCTACTTATGAAATTCAATGATGAAAAAATAGGGAGCTTGATGGTAGAAATAGAACAACTATACAATGAGATTACCCAGGAACATAATTTTCCCTCTTGGCAAGAACTTTTTGACAAACAGTTTAGGGTGGCAAAAACTAAAGCTTACGACATATACAATAGGAAATTGGACAAACTTGAACGAGACCTGGAGGCATATAAAATGCAAAGGGCATATATTTGGCCACGCAATAAGCATAGTAGGACTAACACTATTGAGCCACATTATGGGAATCATAGGGGTAGGAACAAAAGAAGAGATGAGGATGAAAATTTTCAAGGGGGAAGGTTTCATCAAGCACCCATCTATCACAAAAGGAGATAGATATTAAAAGGGGAGCTCCCTCAGTGAATTTTGAAGTGTGTACTCCAGTGGCCAATGTGAACTTGACAAATAAGGAATTGGATATGAACCATAAGGAAACCTCAGTCACTGAGGCCAGCACTGGTAGCAAAGTAGCTATCCATTCTTTTTTAGGGTTTAAAGTATACAATTTCACTGGGGTGTACATTACGCAGGAATTCTTCTCTTTGTTTAGCAAGGGAATGAAGTTTATACCCACAGCAAGATTAAACTTATTTGATGTTATAAAAGAAGTGAAGTTGTATTGTCGTAGATTACAGCTAGCACTCCAGTTCAATAATGTTAAAAGTGAAGGTTCATCGAAAAAACTAGTTAGAAAAAGTGCATACATTCCAGTGACTAATGTACAGGTTAGCAACTATGAGCGTATGGTATGTAAGGACATTTATAATTTATATGGAAATGTACGGAGAGAC
The DNA here is from genome assembly GCF_019279795.1 of Protopterus annectens. Lineage (NCBI taxonomy): Eukaryota > Metazoa > Chordata > Ceratodontiformes > Protopteridae > Protopterus > Protopterus annectens. The sequence continues at coordinate 1,475,365,577 of NC_056746.1, forward strand.
CCATGGTATGACACACTTTTTATAGATAACCTTACGAAGGGTGAGAGATTATGCTTGGACCAGGTGGTTGCGAATAGCGAAATAAGGATAATGAAACCGGATAAAGGAGGAGGTTTAGTGATATTTGATACCAGCGTTTACTATAAAGCTATTCAGGATATCCTCTTTAATTCTGGGAATTATGAGGTGACATCCATTAACCAGATAAACATAGGATATCATAGAATTGATCTGATTATTGAGGAATTTTTATTAGACAATCGTATTACGAACGAAGAATATGACTTTATTAGGACAGAGCATCCTGTGATGTCCAAAATTGTTGGTATACCTAAAATTCATAAAAATATAGAAAACCCCCCCTTTAGGCCTATCATATCCGGTTCAAAATCAAAGACATTTAATATTGGAGTCGCCATTGACCATTGGTGCAAACATGTATACCATAACGTCCCACATTTAACTAAAGACTCATGGGACTTTTTGAGTAAGCTAAAACCTGACATATGGTCACCTGATGTAATTTTTTTGACCATAGATGTACAGGAACTGTTTGCATGTATTCCCAATACAATAGGACTAGAATACTTTGAAAACAGCTTGAGGAAACATTCCAATCTTACATGGGACAGAACATGTTTAATTCTTGACATGATGAGATTAGTTCTCTCACATAATTATATAGAATTTCAGGGAGAATATTTTAGACAGATTCGAGGAGTGGCAATGGGGGCTTCTTGTGCCCCCATTTTTGCAAATCTCGTCATGCTTGAATGGGAAGAAACATATGTTCTGTCTAGTGTGTATTTTAATCATATTGCTTTATATGCACGCTTTTTAGATGATCTTTTCATTGTATGGAAGGGACCTGCTGAAGATATACCTAGTTTTATATCATATATTAACAACACAACGAGTTTTTTTAAATTCACTTATAAAGTTGAAAAACTAGGAATACCATATTTGGATACTTTTATTAGTCACACCAGCAAAGGATTTCAATCAAAAATTTATAGGAAATCAACTTTTTCCAACGACTATATCCAATTTGACAGCTGTCACCTCCACACATCTTTAGAAATGTGCTTAAGGGCAATGCATTGGGTTGCCGAATGTGCTCTGTTAGAGAAGATATGGAAGATCAGATGAGTTTAGTAGCTGGGATGTTTTGGCTAGAGGGTACCCTGAGGGTATGGTGGAGGATGTTACCAAATATGTCATAAGATCATGGGGGAAGAAATACCTCCCGTTATTGGGAAGTACTTTTGTTGCAAATGATCCCCAAAAGGAAGGTATAAGAAACAACAAGAATGTGTGTGTCATTATGTTTAACCCATATTCCAATTTGGTTAAAGAGATTTTAAAGAGACATTGGGACATTTTTCAAATACGGATGACATTGCTAGGGTGTTAGGTGACCATCCAGTTAGTGTATTTAAAACCTCCTTCAATTTAAAAAGTATTATTGAGGGTGGAAACAAGAAAAAAGGTGGTATGAACAGTAAAGATGAACACACTAGTTCTTGTGGCAGGTGCAAGTACTGTCAGTATATTAATGCCAATAGAATTACGAAATTGGCCAACAGCAACAAAACTATATGTTATGGTAAAAAAGGAAATTGTAATACCATGCGGATGGTGTATTTGGCTTCCTGTTCTGGGTGTCAAGCTTACTACATTGGTAAGACAGAAAGGAAGCTAAAAACCCGTATTTATGAGCATTTATACAAAATTAAGAAAGCGGACACGAAAAATGCACTTAGCAAACATGTTAGTGAGAAAGGAATCCAACATAGTTTTACTTTTAAAATAATTGACCAAGTTGGGGTAAGTGAACATGGGGGTAATTGGAAGTTTGGACTGTCATGTTTAGAAGCTAAATGGCAGATTTTGTGTGATGCCACCTCTTGGCCAGGCCTAAACGACAGCATCAGTATCAAACCCTTTCTACTCTTAGACAGGAGTTGAAGGTATATATTAAATGTCCAAGCACTTATAAGAGTCACTTTTTAGACTTTTTAGACTTTTTAGAGTTTATAGCTTTACAGTTTATAGTTTACTATATTAGGACAGCAAATGAAATTAATGTGTTTAAGGGTGTTGAATGAATTGTATCAGCACAATATTTAGAAATATTTAGGAAGCAATATTAAGCTTATATGGGTTTTAAAATATTGTTGTGCTCCTTTTAAAAAGGCTTCTGAAAAGTTTCTTAAAAGTTTTGTAATGTACTATTATAGTTATTTGTATTTTATATGATATGTATATATCCACACACAAGTGAGTTACTAGGATAATCAATCTATAGAAACATCAGTTGGTAATACAAGTAGTTTGTCTTTAAATGAAAAATGTACTGATTGATTAATTGTTTTTTTTGGTGCCAAATCTACTATAAAATGTATTTGTAGTTTGAAATTATTGGTTCTGAAGAAGTCTACCTCTTGTGGATGAAAGCGCTAAACCTGTGATCGTATCAAACTGTGTCAACTGTGCTTTTCTTGGGATCGTATTAAACCTGTGTTTTAAAGAATTAAGAGTGGATTATTGGAAATTCCAGCTTGGGTGCGAATCCCTGCTTTGGTACATATTCCTATTTGTACCTTTGTTACTATCCTGTATTAATTCATTGAAACAAAGAATTTATCAGCATGTGTACAGTATAAAGAAAAAGGATAGTAAAAGTGCACTAGCTAGACACTCTGTATATTGTACTGGTTTTAAAAATTTTAATTTTGTGATTTAGGAACAACTCTCAATGGAAGATGTCACTGGGGAATAGGAAAATAGATTGCTGCATAAAGAAATGAAATGGCAGCTTAAATTTGATGCTACCTATCTGCCAGGACTAAATGAAAGTATTTCAGTTGTTAGTGAGTTAAAAAGAAGGGCACAACAAGCTTAATGTTTTGTTTTTAGCAATAATATGTTTTTATGTGTTTTAGGAACATTTTAAATACATTTTAAATGTGCTGTATAAGTGCTTTAAGACCAGCATGCTGAAAGCAAATGTATTGGCTTACAGGAAGGGCGTGTAAGCACTGGGTCTGCTATTTAATTGTTAATTTGATTGAGTATCTTGGTACTGAAGATGCCTGTTATGTCAGATGAAAGCGGTTAACCATTACTTGTGGATTTTATCTCTGTGGATTAAAAGGTGTTTGCTGTGCTGCTAACTGACTGACTTGGTTGCTTCTATTATTTGTTGAATTTCACCTGGTTGAGCACTGTGGATTTCAATTTGTATTCACATATGTTGTTCTCTAGATTTTATTTTGGGGCATCTGTTTTATTATTGGGCTGGAGTCACGATGGCTTGCACGGAGACTAAGAGTAGAGTAAGACTCCATGCAACCATCATGTCCGACAAGCGATCCATGAACAGCCTGCAGGGGTGTGTAAGAGAGCTCCTAAAATGGCTCTTACATGGACAGGGCTGGGATATGCAAATTACCTGAATTGCAGGTGAAAGGCATGCAAATGAGGTAGATTTGTGATTCTGGAAACCCAAATCTGTCCGAGTAAGAGCAGTGTTATTTGCAGAAATGTACTCAGTTGACAACTGAGTACCGTTCTGCAAATAGCAAAACGGAGTCATGACAGCTCCAAATAAAGGTTGCATCCAGTGCAGGAAGCATGCCAATGGCCAAATATACGGCCATGTGAAATGTTTCCTGATGCAATACGAAAATAAAAATATTTTATTTTTTTTAGCCGATTTCCGATGTTTAAGCGTAGCACAGCGCAGCACAAACGGACTGCGCTCTAAAACCCAGAATACTAAAAATTAAAACCCACAAATGTGGATTTTATTGAAATTGTCAATGTACAAAGCAAGGGAATGGCAGGCTGAAGACAACATGGCCACCGAGTAGAGGTTGCCAAGGGGGGAAGCTCAGTCTAAGACATGTAACCAAGCATTAGTAGGCAATCCTATGTAAATGAGCGTTAGGATAGTGAATCACAAGTTTACATAGCAAATGAGCACAGTCAGTGGAGTGTAGGAGTAGGATATGAGGAGTAACAGAGTAGAAGATAGGTGATATCACGAGGGGGGTATGTATGAAAGAAGTGAAGCTCATTGGAGCAGAGTGGCATGTGTCAGCTGTCATTTACACATCATGGAAAGAGGTGTGTCAACAGGTAGGCTAGGGAAAGGCAAGAAATGGAAGGTGTATGCTGTGGATAACACCAGTGTTTCTTGCTGAGCGGGTATGCATGCGTGTGCATGCATGTAAACCCGAGTAAAACAGAGTGCACGTGTGTATGCATGTGTGCGCACGTTTAAGATGGAGTAAGCATGTATAAGGCTGTTTAAAGAGTTGTAAGCGCTTGTGCGCTGGTGTGCATGCATTTTAACCCGAATAAGCAAGTTTTACTCCATGTAAGCATGTGTGCACACGTGTTAGCTGCTGTGCACGTGTTTGCATTTGTGTGTGCGGTGCTCCCCCCCCCTGAGGAAACAGAAAGGAAAAAGGAAGCACAACAAATAGTAGGAAGCTACCAGGGAGTACTAGCAGAGCTAGCAGGTGAAAACAATCAGAATCAGGCAATTACACAGGCAGTACACTAGCCCAGCCCAGCCTAGCACTTAAAACTCTGCAAACAACAGTCCATTATGTTTCTCACAACAGACACTGCAGTAAGCTAATAGAAGTGAAAACTGAAAAAGCTTTACTGAGACAAAGAAATGGTAGGGGCTGCCATTGCTGTTATAAGGCGACATATGCAACATGCTGAGGGTGGTGACAATGGAAATGCTGCTGGACAACCCACAATGAGGAGACAGAGAAGAGTGTACAGGCAAAGGGTAACCTACCAGGGGCTACATGAGCTGGAGATAGTGGAGCGCTATAGAGTGGACAGAGACTTCCTGCAGAAAATTGTTGAGCTGTGCAGGCCACGCCTTACACACAGAACCAACAGAGAGGAACCCAGCCCAGTGGAAACCAAGGTATGTGTTGGCCTAAAAATATTAGCAACAGGTACCTTCCAGAGACCAACTGGTGATATGATGGGGATATCACAGGCATCAGCATCCAGGGTACTACACCAGTTCCTGGATGCCATCTCAGCACATGTCGGTGATCATGTATATTTCCCAAATTCCCATGAGGTATTGGCCAGCAATATGCGTCTCTTCCAGAAAATAGTGGAATACCCTGAGGTAGTGGCTGCAATAGACTGCACGCACATATGCATCAAAGCACCAGCCGGCGACCGGGGTAGGGTCTACTTCAACCGCAATGGCTTCCCCTCCATCAACTGCCAGGTTGTGTGTGATGCCCAGGGCATAATACTGAATGTGTGTGCAGCCTGCCCTGGAAGCTACCATGTTTCCCATATCTGGCATCTGACGCAGCTGTACCAGACATTTGCCAGTGGGGACATCCCACATGGTCACCTAGTGGGGGATGCTGGCTATGCACTGGAGCCATGGCTGATGACGCCCATCAGAAACGCACACACACCTGAACAGGAACGCTATAATGAGGCACACACACAAACATGTAATGTAATAGAGCGTGTGTTTGGGCTGCTCAAGTCACAGTTCTGGTTCCTGGACACACCTGGTGGAGCCTTGCAGTACTCACCAACTACATGTACCCAAATTGTCATGGTATGTGCTATGCTACATAATATGATCCTGCGAAAACAGCTGCAGCAGGACCAGCAGGACCAGCATAGGCCTGGGCCAAACAGCCCCCCACCATTGCCAAGGCCATCACAGGCAGAGCATGACTTGGAGGAGGAACAACCTGGGCCTGCCCTAGTATGCAGAAAGAGGCGTGCCCAGTATTCTTTGGCCTTGGCAAAGAGGCAATGCATAGCACATACACTGGCTCAGTAGGAACTCTGGAAATTATACCTCTCTCTGACTCGCACATATAGTAAAAGGGATGCCTAAGTTGACACTACCTGCTTTCAAACATGTACAAGGAGTGTAGTATGTGCATCCGACATAGGCAGCCCTGCAGCACCACCTAAGGCATGATTGTCATGTGTTAAGCAATATAAAGCACTGCTAAACAGCATTTACCACCATGTAGTATATGCAAACAAAATCACACACACCAACTAGCACAACTGTGGTCAATGGTCAGTAATATTGGGCAATGTCCAGCAACGTTGGTGAATATTGAGCAATGTCGGTCAAGCCTGGTCTAAGTAGGACATAGCTGAACAAAAGCCAACATGCTCATATTTGCTTAACTGGCCCTTAAGCAGTCTGGTCTGCTCAGTATGAAAATATAAAGCAGTGATGGACCTCGAACCCAGGATACTATGCACTATAACCAAAGTACTGAACCACTAAACCATGACAGCATTGCAGTGGTCAGCCTGCATGAAGGAATGTTGATAAGTCTATGCAAAGTATTTCATGGAAACCCTGCAGGCACAGCATAATCCTTGTCAAGTTATGACACAAAGGTGAGACCTGCAGTAAGAACAGAACCTGACTTCCAACACACTGTATAAATGTTAATATCAGTCATGTTCGCACACATCAACAAATGTAGTGGACCTCAGATAGCAACATACTGAAAGGTCACACTGGGCATGCTCATACACTTGAATAAATGAGACAAATGTCAGGCAACAAAACACGGAATGGCACAACTGGGCATGCTCACATACTTAGGCCATGTCTGAGTACAGCAGTGGGCCACGCATATCTGGCAGTTGCATGTGTTAACCCAGGAACCTGTCACTATACAGCAATCTGCCCTGTGCACACAGTTATATGACAACAGACACATCTATAATATAGTGGAACCCTGTCATAATCAAATATGTTCTGCAGATACCGAAGTTGTTCATAGAAACTGGTAAAGCAAAGATGATAAAGACCTGCAAACAGTATCAGCAATAAACATTGTGCATCTTGAACATTAGCATAGGTTCAGACATCAATACTAGGCTATCTGCCCTAGGGCATGTACAAGCCTAGCCAGAGTGTGTTTGGGATTCACAACCCTGTCAGATTACTACACTGTGTGTGTGAATAGTAGGTCACACAAGATAGCCCATGTACATTTAGGCTAGTGTGCCTCTGTCTAGCAGGGACACAGAAGATATCCCAGGGGTAAACATACGATCACCCATACAGTCATCAAGATGTCTCCAGTAGGTGGTCAGTGGGTGGCTCTGCCTATGTGAAAATGGGACTACAATCTGGAGTGAGTGGAGCCTCTGGGATATGAATCTGTCCCTCCACAATGTCCTATTAACATCTGTGCTGAGGTATATGTCCTTGGAGTGTGTAGCTCCAAGAGAGTCAGATATCCTGAGGTGGAGCATGTCCAGTAATTCTGGGTTGGGTATATCTGTAAACAACAGGCACACATCATATCTGAGTAGGTGGTAAGTGACTGAGTAGATCTGGAGTTACTGCATCTGAACTGTGCAGGGCATCTGTGTGAGTCCCTAGAACTGCTTGGTGAGGAACTTCCATGGCCAGTACAGTTGCTGCAGGTGTTGGGTAAGGTACACCCCAAATGTGGCATTGTAACCAAGCATGGATGTGATGAGTATAGGGGAACAATGACCTCACTCGATCTAGATGTGAAACCATATAGGATAAGGTGGCCCACATAGAAGGTGTGTCCAACCACTTTGGCAACGTGAATGTCAAAGGCGACAGTACAAACATGTCATGTCCCCAAACCCCTAACAACTCCTACCGTATGTAATGGAGTACTACCTATGTGGTAATGTGTGGGCATGTTGTTATTCCCAAAGGGGATGACTATGCAACTAATGGCATTTAGCTGTAGGCCATGGCTCAGGCACCAGTCATCCATCTCTGTGAGACCCTGTTTGAGTATGCATGTGGCAGCTGGAGAGTTGATCATGGCACCCAGTTTGCAGTCAAATGCAAACAAGTTCAGCCATATTCTCCCTGTGGTAGCCTGTATGTCAGACAAATATATACTGAACAAGAGAGGTGCCAGGACCAAGCCATGTGGGATGCCATGTGTAACTGGTGTATAGTCAGACATGGCACCTGCAATTCTGACCATGTATGTGCTATGCCTGATCCAGGTATCAATCCATCGTGTGAGATATGTGTCCATATCGACGCTGGTGAGCCTATGCATAATGGCCCAGTGGGTTATTCTGTTGAAGGGTTTTGCAAGGTTCAGGTAGGCTGTGTGGACAGCCGTCCCTGTGTCGATGGACCTGTTAGCCATTTAAAGAATACAAACAGGTTCAAGAGGCAAGATCTGCCCACAACAATGCTGAAATGTGTATGACACAGTGTCCATAGGTTCCCAATGTCTATGTGTATGAGTCCCATGACAACACACTCCATTGCTTTGCAGAACAGGCTACTTAGGCTTATAGGGAAATATTGTCTGTGGTCCGTTGTGGCACCAACTCTGTGGAGTGGGACCACTGTCGCTGTATGCCATTCCTTGGGTACATATCCTCTGGTAACTCCAATATTGAACAGCGATGTAATGTAAGGGTTAAGTCTGTCATGATGCTCAAGTAAGATGCAGACTGGGACACCGTCTGGTCACATTGATACTGTGATGTATGCTTTGGGGAGGGCAGCACTCACCTGTTACTGTGTGATGTCAGGGAGGTTATACTCTGTTGGGATGGATAGTTGCTCCTTAGGGGGTATGGGTGGGAGACATCTGCACTGAACCTGTTTGCCAGAATGTTGGCAATGCCAGTGGGTTCAGGGTAGGTTTAGTCAGTATGCAGTAACTCACAGCATATCAGTGAGTGACCACCCAGGTACCTGACATAATTGAAGAAGGCCATGTGATAGTCCTATGTGTCTGTTGCAATTGTCCGGTAGAAGTTGCCCTTAGAAAAGATCATGAGTGATCGTAGCCGTCTGCTAGTACAGATCACAGATGCCTTCCCAGTCTGGGATTGTGCTCTATCATGTAGTAGCTTCCTCCTGACATTGTACAGCTTATTAATGGCTGGGGTCTACCAGACAGGTCCCCTGCCATTGGAGTAGTGAGTCCTGTTGTTGTTTGGGATAGTACAATCCATGCAGTCCACTAGGTGTCCATAGAATGTGTATGTAAAGGATGCAGCAGTGTGAGCCGTATTTGCCACTGTCTCAGGGTCTCTGAAGGATACCACCTTGCTGTGGTGAAGTGAGACGTTGGCTCATGAGAAGTTCACCAAGATTACCCAGGATGGGTGTGTGGAGGGTATATGTATGTCCAGTGAGATACATGTATGTTCTGACCTAACCAATGAGGGGTATATTGCTGGTGTGGAACATAGAGTCCCCATGTTGGTGATGATCATGTCCAATATGTATTCCCCCTTGTGGCTGTGCTGACTGGTTGTGCCATAGCATATGAGTCTACAAATTGTAGCGACTGTTGGGTGATGGTGTCGGGGCTTGAGTAGTATCCCCAGTCAATATTTGTGCATATGAAGTCACACAATATAATGGTGTTTGTGGAGACCTTCATATTCTTCATAGTTCCCACAAAAGCTGAGTGTGTTCTGTAGCAGGCAACAAACTGAAAGGCAGTATTGCACAATGGTGGTTGTATATGTATGGTCTGTGATGCTTTGTGCAGTGCTACTAACCCGGAGGTGTGTGTATCTGTGATGTATATGGATACTCCCCCTAGTTGTGTTGTCTGTTCCAAGGCTTGTTGTCAGACAGCATGGCATGAAACATAACCTGGTAGTGCTGGTGTGCATATGTGAGCCTGAACCAGGAGTCTGTCAGTGCACAGATATTGCTATCCTCCATACTGAGGAGAGTCCTGAGTGGCCACAATATGAGGTTAACACAGCTGTTGTTGAGCAGCATTACCCTTAGTTTCATTTAACCTGTAATGTCTATAGAGGTGGGTTTGTCTTCTGAGCCCTGCTTAAAAAAGGCACTATGGTGGTAGCAAGAGCCTTAGCCAGCATTCCAAAGTCCAAGGGTGACAGGTGCAAGCTGTCCATAGTGAAGCTACGTGGCATGTTGAGCATGTCACCATAGGCTGACAGACACTGTATCCCCTATTAATTAAACAAATTTGTTAGGCAACTGTTAAATGTGATATGTGTATCTGTATACTGTGACATCATAATTGGTGGGTGTAAGATGCTAGACAAGGTCAGGGTCATACTGGCCTGGGCTACATGATCAGAGTGTTCATCCATGTATCATGTCATGTGGTCCAGGGAGTAACGTCTGAGGTTATACGCACCAGCATGGACAATGATGGTGCCAGTCCTGTACTTGATTTGGAGTGACCTAACCACCTGTGTTATTCGGCAGATCCTGGCACTCAACAGACAGCCCAAAGTGACTATTCCCTTGTTAGGGCTGGTGAGTGGTACGTCAGTGTGTCTGACAATAAGTGTTGCCTATTACAAGTGCATTAGGTGTGTTGTTTAGCCTGAAGGGCAGTGACTGTGGGGCACACTGACATTGTGAACTATGTGATATGTGGGGTAGCAGGTGTGTGTGTGTCTGCTTTGGAGGGCTCTGCTGCTTAGGTAGAGTACATTTACAGCATCTGAGTATGTCTATGTGTGATATTGTGGATTGAGTGCTGTTGCTAGAGGATATGTGAGACTGATATGTAGTGTGTGTGGTTACCTTCACCACCTGATAGACTGTGCCAGTCATGGGTCGAGAGAGTTCAGCACCCTGTATGTATATATAGGTGCATCTCACACATATATTTGAGTTTGTTGGGAGGAGGAGAGGGTTGTCTGTGTACATGAGGCAGATGTGACATTGTGTCAATATCACAATATCCACCAGCTGGACTGGAGAGTACACACGAAACCAACCCCTGGACATGCCAGGATATTATCATGACATACTCTGTAGCCTGATCACAAAGGATCAGTAGGGTGTTAAGCATATAAAAGAGTATAACAGGGATTAGTGCTTATGTTCGTTGGTGTTTTGTAAAGAGTAGCTAAGAAGGAGTCCAGAATGAATCATGACACTTCCTTCAGCTATGTCATAAATAGCAATGTACACCCATTTATGTCCTGAGTTACGGCCAACTGTACCTGATTGACAATGCCGACATCATGACAGACAGGCCCATATGTACATACCCACCTCCCACTGACAGTAGTCCATATCATCATACCAGGAGATATCACATGTAGAATGGATGAGCAGCTACCCCCACTACCAAAAGCATGGCAGCAAGTGGAATACATTGATTCTCAATATGTGTCATGCACAAACTACAGAACAAGCAGATCATGCACCTGAACAGTCAGCTAAGCCTCACCCCCTACACAGGATGTGGAACCATTGAATGTGTCACAGCTACATATGGCACTCCCCACAAGTGTTGGTACACAACACACCATGGGAAGTTGTCCAGTATGCCTATGAAGTCTGATCTGCAAGGTCATGGAGTCCATCATGGTTGCAGTCATAAACAATGCTATTGGAAGCTGACATATACACAGCCCTACCAACTGTGGTATGTTCATGTGCAGATTATGGTTCCCAAACATGCTAGACTGTTTGCAAGGCAGCCACCCAGGACATACATCAATGAACACATTTACACATGTGTCACATAGACTTTGAATAGCTCTTTATCAACATCCCAAACACGTGTAGTATCCACAAAACCAACAAGCTGTGCACAAATATGTGTTGACATATGACGGAATGTCAATGTGTCCACAGATAGATCACACAAGGTAAGGAATCTGAGGTCTTGTTCAAGCTGTTGACACCTGCTGACCCACATGGACCATTCCTGGAATGGCAGAAAACAAAGTGTACACACATCACCATGTCCAGTCTGATGATGTTACCATCCTATAAATACAGCAGGAGAAAAGAAACCATCCAATAAAGCAAATAGCGTGTCATGTTAATCTGTTTCTCTCTAGTATCATAACATAGTTAGGTAGGAGTTTGAATCCTGCAAACAGTTAGTGTGTGTGGGGGTGTGTGTATGTGTGCAGTTTCCTTTGAGAGGTGTTCCCTGGGGGTGTATGTGTGCAGTTTCCTTTGAGAGGTGTTCCCTTTTTGGAGACTGGGAGAAGTCACTAAAAGAGGTACATTCCTCTTTGGAAAGTCTGATGATGTCACTATCCTACAAATACAGCAGGAGATAAAAAAAAAAAGTCAGTAAAGCAAATAGCATGCTGTGTTAATGGGTTTCTCTCTTTCTCTAGTATCATAACATAGTTAGGGAGGGGTTTGAATCCTGCAAACAGAGTGTGTGTGGGGGTGGGTCTGTGTAAGTGTTCAGTTTCCTTTGAGAGGTGTTCCCTTTTTGGAGACTGGGAAAACTCACTAAAAGAGGTACATTCCTCTTTGGAAAGTCTGATGATGTCACCATCCTACAAGTACAGCAGGAGAAGGGAAACCAGCCAGTAAAGCAAATACCGTGCCATGTTACTGCGTCTCTCTCTAGTATCATAACATAGTTAGGTAGGGGGTTGAATTCTGCAAACAGTGAGCATGTGTGTGTGAGGGGGAGGTGTGTATGTGTGCAGATTCCTTTGAGAGGTGTTCCCTTTTTGGAGACTGGGAAAACTCACTAAAAGAGGTACATTCCTCTTTGGAAAGTCTGATGATGTCACCATCCTACAAATACAGCAGGAGAAGGAAAGTCAGCCTGTAAAGCAAATAGTATGCCATGTTAATGTGTCTCTCTCTAATATCATAGTGTAGTTAGGTAGGGGTTTGAATCCTGCAAGCAGTGATTGTGTGTATGTGTGCAGTGTCCTTTGAGAGGTGTCCCCTTTTTGGAGACTGGGAAAACTCATTAAAAGAGGTACATTCCTCTTTGGAAAGTCTGATGATGTCACCATCCTACAAATACAGCAAAAGAAGAGATGCTAGCCACTAAAGCAAATAGCACGCCGTGTTAATGTGTCTCCCTGTAGTATCATAATATAGTTAGGTAGGGGTTTGAATCCTGCAAACAGTGTGTGTGTGTAAGGGGGGTGTGTGTATGTGTGCAATTGTCTTTGAAAGGAGTTCCCTTTTTGGAGACTGAGAAAACACACTAAAAGAGGTACATTCCTCTTTGGAATGTCTGATGATGTCACCATCCTACAAATACAGCAGGAGAAAGGAAACCAGCCAGTAAAGCAGATAGCGCACCATGTTAATGCATCGTTCTCTAGTATCATAACATAGCTAAGTAGGGGTTTGAATCCTGCAAATGCTGACTGTATGTGTGTCACTGTTGGTCGATGGGGTGTGGGTTTTGCTTTTACTATGGTATGACATAGTATGATTACAACAGTAAGTGCATTGCACACATCAGGTATCTGTGTGGCAAATATATATGTGTACATGTCCCCTCAATCAGTACATAGGTGTGAAGCCTGCATACTACATGAATACATTTGTTTCCATTGACAGGTTGTGCCCCTGCTTCTCAGATCATAGGTCACATATGTATGTATGTGACAAGGCCATCCACTGTCATGTTCTGTGACCAAGGTCATCTGTGGCACACACACCCATGACAGTTACTTAAGAGTAGTGTGAGTGAGGGTATATGCCTGGGGTATATGTCAGACATAGTCATACACAACAAAGACTGCCAAGAATGGACAGACTTTATAGGTGTATGACTGCCTTGTGGATATGCAGTCAGGCCTCTAATGTCTTATGTGATACACCTTGGGACTCTACAATACCTATGGATATGTGGATACCAAGGGATGCATGACATAACATGAGGCTGTATGTACACATTGATACCCAACATGCATGTTGAGGACTACCACCTGTGTGGTACTGACAGGATAGTATGTATAGTACATGAGGATGACTATGCCATAGTCGGCTTACTGCTATACAGCATGTATCAGACAACAGGTATCTGTCTGTATGATACCCTTGTGTAGGATATGCGTCCCATCCAGGGAATGCATTGTAGGCCAATCCATGCATTTCCAGATTTGGATGGACATATCCCTAGTGTGTCTGCATGTACCTAAGTGGGCTATATGCCAAACAGGTGTGGTCACAGGAATGGGTGGCGGTCATTACCACTGGTTAGTGTTATAGTGTTGCACTGGAAGGATCCAATTGTTACTGGGTTCCCTACTACTGTGTGCCATTTGTCAGGACATCATTCAATGATTGCTTATAGTCATGCTGTTGAGGTTGTGTATACTACCAGACCGCAAATCATTGACAGATATTAACAGTATCACCCACAGCATAGTGTCAACCCATGTCATACACACGTCTACCCATGTTAGTACATAACTGTAGTAGAATGCATACTGGCCATTGAAAGCTACTGTGAGATGTTAACAATGTGTATGACAGGGTATGCCACACATCCCATGTGTCCACTATGCACGTACATGCAGACAGTGCGTACCCACCATGTTCACAGATGTACACTTGCTAATCTGTACTGCACACATCACACATGTACTGTCCACTCACTAACACATGCTGGCAACACATTACACTTCAGCCAAGTGGCACATGGGTGGACAATACATACTCAGACCTAACAGTGGTGTAAACAATGCTACATTGACAATCAGAGCTTTGATGCATAATGTCCCCTCAGATATACCTACAAGGGTGTTGTTACACTTCCTTGTTGACAACTTGCTATTATTGCTACACTGCTATAGTGTCACCCTGTGCATCAGCACCATGTTAGCTTGTCCCTCCGTCAATGATGCAGATGACAGGAGGCGACACAGGTATCATCATATGCACAGGGCGTTATCTTGTTCGCCAGAGCCTGACATTGACCCATCCAATCGACATGTCTGTGTGTGTGTGTGTGTGTGTGTGTGTGTGTGTGTGTGTGTGTGTGTGTGTGTGTGTGTGTGTGTGTGTGTGTGTGTGTGTGTGTGTGTGTGTGTGTGTGTGTGTGTGTGTGTGTGTGTGTGTGTAAGGGACAACAGTACAGCATGGGCCAATGTTGATGTAATGTGTGTATGTATGTGTGAGCCCTAGTTGTTTGGTTAATGTGTGTGTGTCTGCATGCACACAGCTCCACCATGTGGCTGCCATATACGGTAGTTTGTGAGACAGCCACAGACTATTCCTGCTAGGCTGTACATATCACTGTCTCCAGCCACGGACACAGTACCTGTGCCTGGCAAGGGTGCTATGGACAGTATCGGGTACCAACCCTGACTGGGTACTGGCATCAGAGGCAGAGGTATGATGACTGACACATGTCCCTGCAGTGACTGGCCAGAGCCATGTGCACATGGTCTACTGGGACGGTCAATGGACAGGCCAGCCCCAGCATTGCTGGAGCTGGTACTGCCACTATGGGAGTGGCTGTGAACTGTGGGCCATCTGCAACCACTGCCAGCTGTTGCTGTTGCTGGCATGCGTCCTTGTCGACGTTGCAACCATCCCACATGGTCCTGGCTCATGGAAGACATGTTGTGGAGGGCATCTAATGTCTCCCCCCAATGTCTATCAATGACCTCGGTGTAAGTCCAGATGGCACTGGCAAAGTCATGGATGCTGTCATTGATAGTGGTGTAATGTGCCCTCTGCGACCTAAGTCCCTGCCTGGTGCACTGTTCCATACGTGCCTGAGCCTGCATTACAGCCTGGAACATACTGGTCATCGTAAGACCTGTAAGGGCACGCCTGCCAGGGGCAATACGACCAGTGGTGCTCCCCCGAGAACCCCTGGACCTCTGCCTGTGTGGTACTGTTCCAGGTCTATGGCTATGGCTGCTGTGAGGGGATGCAAGTGCCATGGGTACCACACTCTCCTGGTCAATGCCAACTGTATGCTGTCCCTCGCCTATGGCCATTGGTGATGAGGGATGTATTGACAGTATGAGTGTGCGCATAGATGGGGTTGAACGCTGTGTACTGTCGATTGGCAGACCAATGACAGACCCTGTCAAATCTTCCTGTGCCAATATACATGTGTCATCATCACCACTATTCGTGGCAGTGGCTTCAGGTTTCCTGCTGCTTTGGCAAACCCCTAACTCAGCACCTGTGAGAGGAAGATAGGAAACACACGTTATGGTCTGCACACATGCACACATGAACAACCATACACACCTCATTACAGCTCATACACACACATAACAGAAATCCAACACATACTCTATAGTGAGTGAAGGTGGGTGTCAGTATCACAAGGTAGACAGTCACCACACAAATGTCAGCATGCAGTATATGTGTTGCAAAAGACCATGCAGTGCAAGTGTAGACTCCCCTATTAAATGGCAGTATACATGGCTTTGATGCACCTGTGTAGTTGTTCAGTGATTGGCTACACCCTGGAACACAATGTGTACATGGACACAACATTGCTGTGCAGGTATTATCAGCTCTGCAATGGCCTGTGCACCATCAATCACAAGTATACATGCCATGGCTGCATGTGTTATCTGTGTGACACATAGATATCCATGTCTGAGTGCAGTGTCTGTGTCCATAGCAGATAATAGTGGGCACGGGTGTAGCACATGCATGCTATGTACACACATGGGATGTGCGGTGCATGTTGACATGAAGGAATCCCAATGCTCGACATGGCCAGTGCACAGTGGCTATGGTGAGTGTAGGACATATTGCAGATATGTGGGTGCTAGACATGGCATGGGATGCTACACGACTGCAGCATTAAACACCACACATACCCAATGTTTGTCAAGTGACCTATACACCCACTAGCATTCCAGGACATGTATGTGACACTTTGTGTGGATGGTGACTGCTGTGCATATTGTGTATACTGGAATATGTAAGCACACAGACAACATGCTATGCATATTGTGTATAGGTGCATATGTTTGCACACACACAACACTGAGGTGCAAAGCAATGACTGCTATGAGTAGTACTGTGGTCACTATAACTGGATGGAGTGTAGTACCCTGTGCCATCATCAACATGCATCTTGTGGTCACTCACAGCTACTAATGTGTGCAAGACCACCGCCTAGCCTGCTGTACCTGAACTGCAGTGCCGTGGCTACATTCACGATTACACAGCCACCTTGAACATGGGTGTGTGAGGTGCCCAATAGGGAGCATTGCCTAACATGACTGTGTTATGTGTTGCAGAGTGTTGCACAGCCCCATGATAGGCCTCTACCCCTGAAGTACATCATGTGTGTGTGCATGACATGTGGGATACTGAAGTGTGACCTTACAGTGGGTGTGTGGTAATGCCAAATGTAGCATGTTTTCGTGTACTGCATATGATAAACATGTTCTGTTGTGTACAGCTGTGGCAACTATGCATATCCAATGTGCAGTACAGTGTTGCCACAATTGTGTCTGCTGCACTGTGCATAGCATGTGATTGAGGCAGCTACTGACTTTACTGAGATGATTGATGTCTCACAGCAAACATGCACAGCATGCATTATGCGTAGGTGTGTTACGTGTACATGGCCTACACCTCACCTATGACATGCACATTTCATTACCAATATTAAAGTGTTAACACACACCAGCATGTATTGTCTGCCCTGCTGTCACACCAGAGGGACCTAGAAGAATATGACACAGTTTGTCAGTGGCCACAACTGTGGCATTGCTACTGTGAGTGTGCTAAACAACAGTGGAACAACAGTCAACAGTCACAGGTGTACTGATACTATTCCAAATATCAGTATTGCACACGTTAGGCAGCACAACTGCTAAACACACAGTACACATCTCACATATGCATATTCTAACAATACAGGTAACGGTAGTCTACAGCTAGGGTGTATTACCTGCACGCTCCATGTCATCCTGCTGGGTGGCTCTGGCCTCCATGATGACACGTGTGTGATGCTGTTGCTGCTGTAGGCCAGGAGCCACCACACTTAGGAGCAGCTCCTCCACTCTGGTGAGGGGGGGATGTATGGCCGCCCCACCACCTGTGGCAAGCTGTTGCCTATGGATATCAGACGACGCCCGGACATGTCTAATTAAATCACTGTAGTGATGGCGTACCTGCTCATATGTCCAGTTATGCATGCCTGTGTCATTTACCCAGCGAACAAGGTCTTGCCACAGTGCAGTACGGTCATGCTGGTGCTGGCTGGCCCTGGAAAAAAGCAGGTTATAATGCTGCACCAGGCTGTTCTGTATTTCCTGCTCCTCCGCAGCTGAATACGATGGGTTACGTTGATGAGCCATAACCCTGGAAGACAATTAAACGATATGTGTGAGCATGTCATGTGGCACACTTAACATTATGAAGTACAGATATCACTTAACTGCCATATATAGCATCTGTCTATCAGAGGATACACACATTCAATACCACATATCAGTGCTCAGCCCACAACTGGCTGACAGTGCCTGCAACACTCCATATAACACACCAGTATACACCAGTAGTCAGCACACTGTTTGGGATACAATGCACAACCTCACCCCGGGGGTATATATCAAGCTAATGCATGAAAAAATATGTCATCCAATGCAATGAATGTCATGTACATTTACAGTATTACTGGTAAACCACCCTAGTCTTTGATGCCATACCCCTACCTAACATATGTGCATGGTTGTTAATATAGCTGGCATACTGCTGTAACAGAGTATACATGTTGCTAGGTAAACACACATACCCTGTAACACACATGTCATTGCGGGCATGGTACAGGCATCATTAAACACACATCAGACATACATACAACACACAGATGTATGCCGACACAGATGAGCATTACCTGTGTACCTTATAGTACTGTGTGCCCCTACTTACAGATACCTATGCCTGTGGTATGTAATCTGTGCAGACTACAGGAAACACACAAGACAATGTTACCAGGTACTGTGAACATACACCATACTGTGCTGTTTAGGCCTACAGCTTCAGGTAGTACAACAGTTCATATGTGAGCGGGAGTCACCAGCAGTACCACGTACTGAGCATACATGTATTGCTTCAGCCTGTATTGGGACACTACAGTCGTACACAAGGAACTACATCACAACATATGCCATCCTACTATGTCTGCATCCCAATAACTGACACATCTTTCTCCGGCCTCAAACCTAGGACACAAACTACCATGATAGACACAACCTCACAGTAAGCTATCACACCTTTACAAACCTTGCACACAGTCACTGTCACACTCATTCCACCTCACATAGCAGGTATTGCACTGAGTACATGTGTGTGTGCATTGTGTCATAGGTAGGTAATACGCTATTGGTCCTAGGGCCTAGAGCAGCCTAGCCATATGCTACCCTGGCCTTTGACACACATGTAATGTGATTTCACTTGCTCCTGTCAACCAGATACACAGAGGTGACTCCCAGGGCATATTACCTATCTCCAAAACAATCATCAGGGGTATGTATGACATCTGCTAATGAGGAGCCTTGTTTGTTCATGCTAGGTGGTTTAGTCCAGAGTATGACATATTTGTAGATAGGAACCTGTACCTCCAGCATGTGCTGTTTAGTGAGGTGACAAGGGTTAGGGCCCTTGGTCATGTAGCCCGGAGGGATTGTGAGGTGTTGTCATGGTGGTTGGCTGATTGCTCTGGGTGTGACATACCTCTGTATGTCCGGCAGTGGTAACCTCTGGGTGGGCGATATGCAACGCACGCTAGCTGTGGTCTGTGAGTCAGTCTGCATAGTGTATGTGTTTGAGGGCAGTATTACACTTTGTTAGGTATGTCTGTGGCCTTTCCACTTGCTGTAGTTGCCATGTGAGGTACATACCACATGGGGCATTGTGATGAGTAGAGGGGAACACCGACCTATATTTCCCTAGATGACACACCTTTTGTGATGACACGTACCACGTAGACAGATTACATTACTACTGTTGTCACTGTGATTATCAAAGGGGAGCCTACTGTCCACCTGTGTCCCGTGTACCCTTCTGACACCATCAGTGTTAGGCAGGCTACCACCTATGTGGCAGTTACTGCGTAAGGTGTTTTGGAATGGGGTATGGCACTGCGGTATCAACACTGGTGTTCAGTCCATGCCTTGGACAACAGGCACCTGTTGCAGTACATATGACCCCGTGTCTCCCTCACTCTCTCATATATATATATATATATATATATATATATATATATATATATATATATATATATATGTACACATACATACATACATATCTATCCATATCTATCCGTATCTATCCATATCTATCCATATATATCCATATCTGTCCATATCTATCCATATCTATCCATATCTCTACATATCTATCCATATCTATCCATATCTGTCCATATCCATACATATCCATAGATATCCATACATATCTATATATCTATATATATATATGTATATATATATATATATATATATATATATATATATATATATATATCTGTATATATCTACATATATCCATATATATATATCGATATATATATATATATATATATATATATATATATATATATATATATATATATATATATATATATCCATATATATCTAAATATATCCATATATATATCTATATATCTATACACACATATATATGTATATATACATGTATATATACACATACATGTAAACATCCATTGCTGTACATATAGCTGCACATATAGGCACATATACTGCCCACCTTTCATGGTGGGGATGTCAATTATGCAACAGTTGTGAGACATATGGTTATGCAATACTATTGCACAATGTTGTGCAGAATGCATTCTGCTATCCTCAGGCCGTATAGCTGTTGCAGGCCTCACTGCCTGTAGCTCAGTCCCACAGCGTTTAATCACCACATGACATATACTGGCACTGCTTGCTTTCTGCAATGCCACACACTACAACCTACATACATATGTGCACATAGCAGCCTTCAACAACATACTTATTTCCAGCCTTCAGTAACAGTTGGTTGCAGTATGTCCCTTGCCCTATGCAAATGTGCATGTACATATACGTACTGACTGCTGCCACATATGGATGATTCACAGTATGTAGAGTACCCTTCAGACACAACTTTTAAATGTCACCAAATACATATCTGTTACATACCTTACCTTTGTATTCCCCACTTCCGTCTGTTGTAGGTGTTGTTTTTTTATTTTTTATTTTTTTTTTTTTTTTTGGTTTTGTTTCCTCTGTGTGTTGCTGTTTGTTTTCAGCATCTGTCTCCTTCTGCCTGTTTGTGTTTGTCTGTCTCTATCTGTCTCTCTCGCTCGTGCTTTCTCTCTCTCCCAGTTGTTGCAATGATATTATTGCATGTGTGGACAGCAGATACAGGCTGCTTTTCTAGGTATCTGCACATGTGCATGTGATGGCCTCTGCACCAATTGATGCCCACCATTTAGTAATTGCATGCAGCCTGCTGTGTGGTAATTGCAGTTCTCACTGTGATTTCAGGATACTGCTATAAAATGATAGGTTAGGTAGGCGTAGCCCTTTCAGTTTTGCAAGGTGAGGACCATGCTTGTTTGCTGTGGACACTGTTGTCTCAGTCAGAAGGTTGGTATATGTCTCATATATAAAGCTGGGTTGTAGCCAGTGAAATGCATGTTGTACTGAAACCTGACTGTTGCTTCTTCCAGTACACTCTTCTCAGTGTGTAGGTTTACTCACACCTCCTAATGCTAACACTGGAAACATGGGAGTATGTACTTTCTTTTCGAATTAGAGAATTAACTGGCATACAACAGTAGTTATTGCAATGTATTCCTATGGCTTTCCTATTTTCCCTTTAAATTCACTCATTGTAATGCATGTTATATTTCTTTCAGCACCAAGTTGTTGCATATCTGCTGTGGTGTAGTGGTACTTCATGCAGACTGGTGAGTCCAAGGTCCTGGGTTCGAGACTGACAAGGTTTTTTATTTTTCTGCTGAGCAGTACAAGAGCCTTGTCATACAGAGTGACTAAGGCACTTTTAAGCAGTTGTAAGTGGGTTTGCATGGGTTTGCGCGACGCTTAGTGATGCTAAGCTAAGCTTAGCTTAGCTTATTTTATTTTAGCAATACTAAGCCAAGCTTGGCTTAGCTTATCATATCTTAGCAATGCTAAGCTAAGCGCACACATGCACACTGGTGCAAACCCGCTTACTACTGTTTACAAGTGCTCACTCCCGCTAACCCCTGCGCTCATTTCTTTGACAGAAAAGTAAATGGGGAGATAGGAATGTGGTGATAAAGGGTGCACAAAGAGGGGAAGACAGTAGGGAAACCAGCTCAGGATGTACAGGATGGGTGTGGAGAGGGTCCATAGCTGCCCATTTCTTTACCAGCAACAGCTGTGCATATGCAATACATTAGGAGGGATATTTGAAACCTTCCACCCCTGAGAGAGGGGTGAGGACAACTAAGTGTGTTGTACTACCAGTTATGAATATCAGGCACATGCACTGTTTGTGAACTGCTACACTGTCATTAGTACGTTACTCACTTCTGAACAGTTTGTGGTTTGTTTATTTTGACATTAGCACAGTCTGCTCAGGACAACTGGACATATTTCACTACTGTGTATGCCTGCCTACACCCTTGGTTGTGCCTGACTACACGGGTATATAGTACCTTTGGGTAGGGGTGCAGAAGTGCAGAGTGCATTATTTATTATCGTGTGATGTTTATCTTACTGAACATGCAGAGTTGTTGTGTACCTGTAAGTCTATGAAGGCTAGTGGTCTGTCTGAGTAGCTCACACCTGTGGAAATATCCAGATGGTAGACAGAGGTCAGCCTAGTGTTCTTTGACTATGCACCACAGCATTCTTTTCAGGACCTGAACAATGGCATTGTCACAGGTGGTTGCTAGCAGTACATGGCTACATCCTTTGATATTTCTGTGTTGTACTTCTACATAAGGGCGTGCTTGTGGGATTCATTCTACAGCTATTTGCAGAGTGTGTAACAGCAGACAAGCTGACATGTATGTGTGTTTCTGACTCTTCCAGGCCTCGGATACTCTCATGTATATATTTGAACAGCCTCAGGGAAAGGTACATATAACTGGGATACACCTGTGATGTATTTCAGACATTTTGCAGTTCAGACTTTGGGGGATTCAGAGCATATGTATTACTACACCTTTTCTGACGTGCAAGCAGTGTCTACTGTCACTTATTGACATTTGTCATTAAGTGAGATTCCACACCTTTCTGCCTACTGTTAGTACATTTCACAGGGAGTCAGAGGGGCACAGCTAACATTTGTTTACAAATCAGGGTCATCACTGTAGAGCAGTCACTGTTGGGAAGTCTGGCTTGTGACCTATGCAAATATGCAGTGTTTATCCTGCTTTGATACTGTGTGGGGTTTGTAAGGTGCTACTGTAACCTTATTCCCTACTAGCATGGCTGATTCTCTTTTCACAGTCATGTCATGCAATTCCACAACACCTGCTGGTTAAAGCCCACAGAACAAAATTTGTGTTATGCCATTCCTATTTTCCCTTTACATTCACTCATGGTAATGCATGATATATTGCTTTCAGCACTAAGCTATTGTATAGCTGCTGTGGTGTAGTGGTACTTCATGCAGACTGGAGAGTCCAAGGTCCTGGGTTTGAGACTGAGAAGGGTATTTTATTTTGCTGCTGAGCAGTACAAGGGCCTTGTCATACAGTGTGACTAAGGCACTTTTAAGCAGTTGTAAGCGGGTTTGCGAGGGTTTGCGTGATGCTTAGCAATGCTTAGCTAAGCGCACACAAGCTCACACTTGCGCACCCCCACTAACTACTGCTTAAAAGTGCTTACTCCCGCTAATCGCCGCGCTAATTTCTTTTAAAGAAAAGAAAATGGGGAGATAGGAAAGTGGTGGAAAAGGGGGCAAAAAGAGGGAAAGACAGTAGGGAAACCAGCTCGGGATGTGCAGGATGGGTGTAGGGAAGGTCCATAGCTGCCAATCTCTTTACCAGCAACAGCTATACCTATGTTTGAAATTTGGTGTGAAATTTGAAACCTTCCACCCCTGAGAGAGGGGTGAGGACAACAAAATATGTTGTACTGCCAATTAGAATTATCAGTTTACATGTTCAGTGGACATGTGTGCGAATTGGGCAGCTATGTATGGGGCATAATTTTTTCCCTTTTTTTTTATTTTTTATTTCATGTGAGAGTGGAATGTGAGGTAGAGGATGTAGATATATTTGGGGAGGTAAACAGACAAGCCAAACAAGACACATACAGGGGCAGAGTTTGACACATGGGGTGGTTTAACACAATTGACGGGGAAGGATGTTTGGAAATCGCAAACCCATGAGCCCACAGATGGTAACAGTGGAACTGAGATCCCCACCCATGGGCAGTCACCACTGCACCTTCACAGCCCCGAGGGTGGGTGTGCTGAGGGCTGTGTTGGACGGACAGGCTCACCCGAGAGACACGCCACTGTCACCTCGAGATGGCATAGGGGATCAGTGACTGAATGCTGGATCTCCCTACGCACCACAGCCTGGACCCTAGCAAGGGTGACAGGTGGCCCTCCTCTGGCCACACTTGCACGGGGAGGGATGAGCCCCATCCTCTGCAGCGCTTCCACCCAAAGGTGGCACAGGACCAATGGAGGAGGGGAACCCGGGCTGGGCACCAGAGCCACTGGTGCCAGGTGCACTCGCCAACTGAGGAGGGACAGGTGGGTCCACTGGGACTGGCCTTCCCATACGTTCTGTGATTAGGTGTGTTTAATTACAACATAAACAACAGCATTCCAGATTAGTTGTAACAACATGCAGTAATATTCCCATTAACCCAACACACCAAGGTTCCAACAGTTGAACAGCAAGCATAACACATGCATATATTGAATGACAGTGGATATTCCAACAGCATGCAGGGATGTTTGGTAGCAACAGGCAACCATGAACGTGGTGTTTGAACAGGGCCATGCATCAACATCAATGCACATATTTATAAAACAATAGGACATATGTCCCAACAAATATTTAAGGTTACACATACCCATTGAGGTGTGGAATTGCATGGCTTATGCACATATGGCAGGGTGTAGAAAAAAACTTGGTTAACATCTTATAATGACCTTTTAGTCTACACTACAGTCCCAGTGACTGCAAGTGTATATCCCCTACCTGTATTATTACACTTGCCACCATACATTAGGTTGTGTCATGGGTTTGGCTAGTTCAATATATGCCTGACCTATATCTAACATACTAACTGTCCACGATGCAGGTGTTACTACTACATATTTCTTGTTTGCATTTATATTTCTTTATCTACATATCTGGGATGTTTTCACATGACATTTTCACTTTGATTTGTGCAGAACCCTGCATTTCTTAACACACACTCACATTTATGGTGAATAATTACATGCTACACGTGTGCCACGTTTACTTATTCATGCCAGCCAGTAACTGACTATTGTGGACTGCATATATGTTTCACAGCTACTAGCACTTCCATCACCCACTTTATATGGGATTGCATAACTCTGGGTTGCCAGCACATTTTAAAATAGTACTGTTTGTATAATGCAAGGGTACAACAACACTTCAGACTCTGTGACACAGACACACTCTGGGTTTTAGACCTTTATTAATGACATTGCACACTTTTCCACAGGCTCACTCCTTTATTTGTTTTACCGGTGTTTATGGCAGACATGCTCAAGACATATTATACCTTTATTAATAGGTTAGAACAATCTTTTTTCAGGGTCACTCACTAATGTTATATGACAGTGCCTGCAGAGATATTATCCCAGACATATATTACCTTTCTTAATGGGTTACTACACTCTTTTTCTGCCTCTCTGATGTTTTTATCTGGCAGTACATGCAGAGGATTTATTCAGGCAATTCTATGGCTGTTTTTTTGGACTACAACACTTTCTTTCATGCTCTCTCCCATATTTTATATAACAATACATGCAGAATAATCACTAACCTGCCTGGTGGTGCAGCCTTAGCAGCCTATCAGCATAGGCTTGCTGATTCATAGCACGGTCACCTGCAGCTGTAAAGTAAATGAAGGGATATTGAGACATACCTATCCGTTATGCAAACTCCATTATCAATTCTTACATACTGCATTCCATGGCTACATACTCAGTTGTGGGGCATTCTTCTTCCCATGGTCCTCCTGTATCCACTGGTTCAGGCGGTCCTGCTTTTGTCTCTTCAGGTCTGCATGGTGGTGACGGACCTGCTCATCAGTCCAGGAACGTCTGTGGCACTGGTGAGGTCACGAGCTAACCAGTTCCAAGTCTCTGCCTTGTACTCTGTCCCTTGGAACTGGCCCTGCAGGAGTCTTGACTCGTGATGGTGGACAAGGAGCCAAACCATGTATTTGGATTCCTCGATGCCCCAACGTTGCATTCGGAAACGTGAACCCTCTCCTGCACCTGCCATTCTGACTGCAAATGTGAGCTACAATCAGTTATGGCGACTATTCCCACCTATGGGGCTTAAATATGCCGCATTTCCCACACTTTTTTGTGATTGGCCATTTTGTAAAATTCTCGGCTGACTGCAGACCTGCTTAGTAATGGTTAAACTACCATTCGTAAGTATATGAATGTTAATAGTGGCTGCTTCCCCTATGTTGTCATGGCTTAGTGGTTCTGTACTTTGATTATGATGCACAGGGTCCTGGGTTTGAACCTTGTCATTCTTTTATTTTAATACTGTCTAAACAGGCTGGGGGTGTGGCTGCGTTTAAGCAACTTAGCTCTACATTACTCCACGGTGCCCTACGGTGCTCTGGTTGGCGCAGCGCGCACGTCTGTGCAAACACATTGCGCTGGGTAAAGTGATTTTAACCTTTGGGCAACTCTGTTGCACTGGGTAAAGTGCTATTAAACTATGGGCAACTCTGTTTAGCTGGGTAAAGTGCTATTAAACTATAAGCAACTCTGTTTAGCTGGGTAAAGCGCTATTAAACTATGGGCACCTGTGTTTAGCTGTGTAAAGCATTGCTTAACAGCAGGCTATTATATATCTGGGTCCTTTAAAAATATTTAGTTTGTTCACTGATACATTGGCCATGTCACTGCTTTTAATAAAATTTTAATCATATATGTCTGGTATTATTTCAATTACTGATTTAAAACATAAGTAAGAAGGGGAGTGGTAGGACTTGAACCGTGAATGCCTTCTCTTTGTGCATACTCTCTAACATTACGCTATCGCAATTTGGTGTAATTTGCATGAACATTCTTTCTTATGCTCTTCTATGTCAGAATTGCTAACTCTAGCTAAGCAATGGGCACACCCGCGCACACACGTGCAAATATGGGCAGCTATATCGTGGATTTAAAAAATATATTTAATTATTAACTTTATATAAGTGTGATGGGGATTTACAGTGTCAGGGAGTGTGGTGTTGGGTGCAAGTACATTTGAGCGAACTCGCTCCTGTGTGTTGACATTATGCTTTTTAAAACCTTGCAGGAGCGTGCACATTTAGACTGCTCGGCAGTCGGACATGCCCCCTGCTTTCCTACTCAGTCCATGTAAGAGTTATGGTTGAGTCAACATGCCCTCATGAATATTCATGGCACACTGACGTCAAACCGTTCAACTGCAGCCTCCGAGTAAGACTTATTAAGTCTTACACGGAGGATTAGTGAATCCGGGGGATTATGTATTACAATGGTTGCATATTAATGTATCTTGCTAAATTACCTATGCTGTTGGCCTTATCCTGTAACTGTTGCTAGCATGCTGTTAATATACTGACTGTTATCTTATTTATTGCTGTGTTCCATATAATATGCATTGATATCTTAATGGCTTATTTCCAATGTTCTGGCATGCTGTTATAACTAACAAAATGTTTTGTTCATAACTAACCTATACACATTTCTGAACCTCTATCACCACAGCACTACATGGTAGGCCGGTTCCTACTGATCTGCCTACCCTACCTCAGATGGGCATGGCACAGGGTTCCAGTGCATCTGGAACCCAGGCTGGTGCTGCCCCTCTGCTGGCTCTGCACCACCCTCGGGTGGAACCACTTCAGGGGATGGGGCTCATCCCTCACTGAGACCAGTGGCAGATGGGCAGTAGTCACCCAAGATCAACTACCAGCCATGATGCGCAGGATTGTGCATAGGAGTTATGATCAATGCCAAGCCAGATCCAGGGCAGGCTCAACAACCTACTGGGACCTGGTGGCCCTGGTGTCCAGCCTCCAGCACAGTCACCTTCAGGGCAGTGAAGGAGCAGTGTTAACTGTCCATGGGTGGGGAGCTCAGTCACACTGCTGCCATGTGGGGGCACATGCATCTCTGATTCCACAACACCCTCCACATCCAAGGTGTTTCCCCCTCATGTGTCACACCCTGCCCCTTTATACTGTCTTGTCTGTCTGCAAATGCAGCCTCTCCTACCAAATTTACCTCCTCACACATACCTACATCCCTTCCCCCAAATTCCACTCACTCCTTAAAAAAAATAAAAGAGGGCACCTGTCCCACAAAAAAAATCACCCCATGCATAGCTCTCAATTTCAGACATGTATCCACTAGACACAACTAATTAGATCCAGCTGGCTTGACAACACATTTATATTGCCCTCACCACTCTCTCTGGGGTTTGAGGGTTCAAATTCATGTACATAGTCTATAAAAACTGCACAGCTGCTGCTGTACAAGAAATGGCAAGCTATGGTCTTTTTCTACACCTTTCCTGCACAACCCTACCTGCCTTTCAGTATGTTTTTCTCCTGCTTTCCCACCATTTCACCACTGTTCTCTCACCCCTTTTTTCTTGTCTTTTTAATTTTTATCATGGGTTTGTGTGGAGCTAAGTTACATGCCACACAATCCCCCACAAACCCAATTAAATGTGCCTTAATGATCTTTATGTGTTTCTCACAGTGATCGGCACATCTGCAAAATAATCATCCCTGCCACAGCTTAAACCTAGACCCCTCTTAACAACAGCTGAGTGTATTAGCCCACTTGGCCACTCACCTCTGAATTAAAACATCTTTTTCCAGCAAAATATACTTATTGCCACTAACAGACTGCAAGTATATATAATGGGAACATTTTTATTTATTTATTTATTCTTATGTTTGTTAACCAGGTTAGTATGTCTGGGTTCTTAGAATCCCTTTTTCAGGAGAGCCCCAAGGAGAAAAGACCCCCCCCAAAAAAAAAAAAAGTTTAAGTAAACAAATATAAGAACAAAAATAAACACAGATCACATTTTAAGTATACATACTTCTGAAGTAATTACATAACATGCAATAAAGGAATATATAGAAAGGATAGAAATAGAATACAATACATATATGGAAATTTTCATGTAGTATGGCAAGAAACTTAGCCAGAATATGGTAAGACTAAGGTCAATACATTGCTGAACCAAGGTACTAGGCATGAAGTAAGTAAATATACAAATAAAGTTGTGTAAACTTTGGAAGTTAATAAATAAATTAAAGAAAATTAATAAGGGATTATTATGGGAGTGTACCTGGGACTGTGATACAAACACTACACCAGTACACAGCCAAATAAATAGTAATGGATGGATGTGAGGCCTGTGATAGCAGGCATACCTGTCAACTGTACAGATTGTTACAGAATGTCCAGAGTTTTGTCCATTATTTTTAGTCTGGTTTTCATAAAATCATATTTTTCTGTCAAAGTAGTGGCAAGTCATTAAAGATTGGGGTTAGATAATCACGACAGACATTTCAGTTTCATAATTCATATCCTTCAGAAAATACATGCTAATGCAAAACCTGTTAAATCTATCAACATTCTAAGTTTGTAAGAGCAATATTTATAGATTTCCCTAGTCTTTGGGTCTTTGTCCCACTTTTATTTATGGCTTTGTCCAGATTTCTTGCTGTAAAAGGTTGAGATGTATGATAGCAGGTAATTGTTCCATTTTATCAGAAACATCCTTAAACACACCTGCTAAGGCAGCAATGGTAAAGTACATGTGTACAGTGGGGATCCTGCTGCACAACAACTGCATTTGAAAGCCATGCACATAATGATGGATGCAGACAATGTGTGCCACAGACTGTATGTATGCACATATATCTTGCAAATATAGCAGCTGCAGCACATACTCAGTAGCTCAATCTGTTAAATCCCTTTCATATATTATATTCTGCCACCCACAGTTCTGGGTTTGAATCCAGTGTGTTGCACATCAATTATATTCTTTAGAACACAGCAAATAATGACTGAGTCATGCAATTTTAACCTACACAGTTTGGTGCTATTGCATCAACTGCTACCCATATTTGCAAGTCAAAGGCCTGTAGGTAGGG
Source organism: Protopterus annectens (assembly GCF_019279795.1). Classification (NCBI taxonomy): domain Eukaryota; kingdom Metazoa; phylum Chordata; order Ceratodontiformes; family Protopteridae; genus Protopterus; species Protopterus annectens. The sequence continues at coordinate 1,475,395,676 of NC_056746.1, forward strand.
ACACACTGCACATATTTGTATAGCCAAACGATATTCCGCCTACTACGCTGTGACTGGCACTGTTACATAACAGATGTACCTTAGGCACATGACTTGATTGGACTGTAAAGGGTACCCTTACCCTGAGTCTGCTGTGATGACACAGCTGACACTTCTGCCTCAGTTAAACGTATATCTTGCTGTCCTCCAAATAGCTCACAATCCCCCCTATGTGTCCTGGAACATACACAGCTGTATGTTAAGCTAGCTGCTACAGACCTACCATAACTCATAACCCCTTAGAACAAGAAATCCAGACATAACCATATGTAAAGGGTGGGGAGGGGGCAAATGTCCAGTGACAGGGACATGCTTCACAGTTTGCACCTACAAAGATAGTGAACTGATAGAATACTAGCTACTGCGTCTGCATGCATAGTTTGATGGGTATGACATCTGACATTCACATGTCTCTCTCTCTCCTTACTGACCTCAACCTGCAATGTTTACCACTGAACTGCTAGATAGTCACAATGTCATGGGACAATAGCCAAACATATTATGCAAAATTGTGGACATACATCATAAATCTCAACAGTGGACAGTATTTGAACCTACCCTCTGTGATGCTGTAGTCTCCACACCTCACTAATGTCCATCTCAAAGACTAAGAAAGAGGCCAAGGTGTACATGAAGACCTTAAATATTGCACTGTGGTGTCATGTCATTGGCTAATGAAATTGCAACCCAGCTGTTTTGGATCCAGTTATCAAGTCTGAGCCACAGAATGGTGCACAGGCAATTACCTGCTAATGAGTATTCTGTACAAAAAGCAATCAACTGCCTATGGGGAACAGGTCTGTATGTTGCTTTATGCAGACACTCTATGGTTTAGCAAGTTGTTTCTAGAGGATCTGGTCAAAAAAGGATTACTTCATTCTACCAGCTATGTAATAAATGTGTCCATATGATGGGATGCACATGGGAGGATGGAGGTATGGGGAAAAGGGATTATAACAGTAGGCCTGTAGTACATCTATTTCCTTGACATGTTGGTGATACTCTACTGTCCAACAGCTACAGGCATGCCTCTCAACTGTCCCTGCTTTGAATCAAATCACAACTCTGCCCCGTCACTCCCTCCTACAACATTCAGCTCTTGTAGGAAAGCTAGTGGATTATGAGTTAGACATATTGACAAAAATTAAGGGTGTACACAGAAGTGATATCACATGATGTACTGTAATTCATCTCCTCTCAGTCTGTCAATGTCACACAGAAATAGTTCAGACATTGCAAAGGTGTCCCTGACTATGCCCGATGTACTCTGGCTAGGTCACTGTTTTGTTAACATTCGCACCTCATTGCTTGAGAGCTATGGCTAACATACCTGTCAACCCCTTACAGCAGGAATTCAGGTCATAGCCATTATTAGTTGGGAGACACAAGCCCAAACCCAATGACAGAGTGTACATATTGACCATACAAAGTAAGGCTATGAATAGACTAACAGAGATTACTGCAGCATAAGTGTTTTCTGAGGAAGCTGGCATGTGACAGCCAAATTCTCTATATTCTGACAACAACCATCTATAATTGGACAACCGTTTGTCAGACATTCACATGTATGTGCCAAAAGAACCACATCTATGAGGCACATGTTCACATTCTGCAAACATCTGTGTAGTGGAGAGGTATGATGCCTACAGGGAAGATATATTACAGCAGGTTTGCATTGCTGTCTGTCATTGTGGCACACTGGTGTTGCTGGACTGTTCCCATATAGTTGTTGTAATAGCACACAGCTATTTGTCTGGCAGTGGGTGTATGACATAGTAGTGGGACTTTGCCCATAGGGGACATACCACACTAGACTGCAGTGATGAGTGTGGAGATATACAGCAGAGTCTATCATGGCACACAGGGACATAACCATTATTGCTACTATCTTGGTGATTGCCACACATGTATTGTGTTAATAGACTTCTGGGTATGACGTGTGAGGGAGCAGTGGATAATGCAGCCCATTTTGGTTGAGCAGGGTCTGTGCCTAGTGGATGACCATATATCTGGTCCTGTGATGTGTTTCCCTCTTGTTGTCTTTCAGGAACAATGTCACACAGGGGGCACTCAGCATTTACAGCCACAGAAAATAATGCTATCCTGGATGGCCTCAGACTGCATCACCACAATCTTTTGTCCAGGAGTCACCAAAATAGTGACCAATGTGCAGCACTGTGGGCTGACCTCATCATGGCAGTGAACCAAATCACCCAACATGACAGGACCTATGAGCAGGTCTGACACCAGGTCACAGATATAGTCAATGGTGCACGGTAAAGGGCAGCTGCTGTGGCCAGGGACCATGCTGCCACTGGTGGAGGGCCTGAAAAAGTACAGCCACTCTAGAACTCAATGGAATTCCTTGTCAACCTGGGTCAGCCACCAGATCCCAGCCATCCATTATCTCATACATCTTGGAGGTGGGTGCCACAGCATCCACATCAGAGGACCATCCAGGTAAGCTTACTGTGTTCATCAGTGTAATACTGTCTCAGTGATTGTGGCAGGCTCTGCATACCAGTACACGGGTGTCATGTCTATCTGCATTGGGAGGAGGGGTTTGGTTTTAACGCACAGTTGTACACACATACACAGAATGTCAACAATGTAGGCAGCAACAAATTAGCTACTGTACATGTGCATATACGCACATATTACCTTGTAACTATGCAACATGTGTTATTGCTGACAATACCTCTCCCTCACATTTTCATAGGTACATCAAGTGTGGCTGGAGTCTGAGGTCCTGTACCTGATAAGTGTGATACTGTTGTTTGACAGATTGTATATACCCTAAGAATTTTAAAGGCTGCCATGTTGCCCTAGGCACAACTGTTATGCTTAGCCAGAGAAGAATAGTTACATGTTCCATTTCGGAGAAGTCAACTGAAGTGCATAGAAATGGTAATCACAACTGTGTATCTGCAGGAAAATTAACAGATTTGCACTTATTGTTAGGAAGGACTATGTAGCCTGCTATACAGGAGGCAATCACTCCAAGATGCCTGTTCACACAAAATAGGGAGATGGTATATACCTGAGGCACTGATGCTACAACTGGCATATTATGCTCAAGAAAGCTGCACTGGTTTTTAGGTTTCGGTCTATCAGATACACTGTCATATTGTTTGTCTCACAGGTGTATCATTCTGGCAATGTTAACCTGATGTAGCTGCAGCGCATATTGTAAAGGGCCTGTCTTGTCTGTGTATGTTGTGTGTTTGTGTGTTGTACATGGAATCAAATATAAGATGTGGGATGTGTAATGCAGTTGTGGCTTCTTATCTGTATGTGTCTGTGTAGATTACAATACATAATGGTGGAGGTAGTAATGCACTGGTTTGCATTCCTCCTCACAGGTGAATGTGGGAATTGGCATCTGTCCCCCTCACAACCTGATGTCAGTGTCTCATTGGACTCTGATGATGATGTTGGCTATAGTGAGGCACAGGTGGGGTTGTTGGGGGATGAATATGTCCCAGAGGATGACATCCCACTTCCTGCCCCATTGTCCCTGCATACAGTCAGTATGTCCACACATACCCAGTCCCCTAAGGCCACAGATATCTGACAGTCAGAGGGTGGCGACATTGAACAGGAAGTGTGGCAACTATGGCATCTGTGAGTGTAGACACTGGCCATAGCCAGAGACCTGATGGGGTCCCACACAGGCAGATTGACAGGGGTGTTCGAAGGAGGACTCCTGCCCATCCTTCACCCATCACAGGTGTTACATCACAGGTCACTTGCCGCATGTTGTGGTCTGTAATGGAGGCACAGGCATATTTCGAATGCAATGCCAGATGGATGCTCTGGATTACAGATGTAGCATAGTCTGACATCCGTGACTCCCTCCACCGCATTGGTGACACCATGGATCATTTCACTGATGTAGTGGACAGACGGTGGGCTAAAACAATGTTAGTCTTTCACTGGACATTGTGTTGGAACATCTGGTTGGAGTAGGGCATCGAACATGTGCACCTAGGTCAGCAACACCATCTGCTGAGACTCCATGTGGTCATGCACTCTCACGCTCCCATAATGAAAGTACCTCCAGCACTATAGATGGAAGTGTGCTGTCCACACTACACCATGGCAGGTCATGTTCACATGGTCCTGTGCAGTCCTGTGGGGGACATGGGCCCAGCAGACAGCAGTCACCATCAGCTACTAGCACCACATCTGATCCTGGGCATCGTGGTGCCAGTGCCACTCCTGAATGAGCCAGTTCCAGTCTTCATGACCAGAGATGGTGAACTGCCCACTCTGCCATGTATGGTCCACAGTTGTCTAACATACACACATCTAGGGCTAGCACTGTCCATGACTGTGTACATGCACACCCTCAAACATCATTGTCACAGCCAAGTCACCAACAGATACACACGTCATCTCACCATGGCCCATCTAACCAGCATCCCTTTCTGACTCACATACATGCTGTCAACTGTTTGGCACAGCCTAGGCCTCTGGCACCACTACACCACACCCTGTGCATGTGATGATACCTGTGCCACATCCCTGTTATTTATGCCATCGATGCAGGGACATGCAAATATGTGTCTGATGTACAGGGTGACTATGTTACTTTACATGTAGTTGTGTAGTGCAGTATTGTTATGCCATGGCAGGTGTTGTTGGCCATGACAGGTGCTGTATGCTGGCATGTGTCACTACTGTACATCAAACTTTGTGTATCTTCATTGCATGATGTTAGACTGGCACTAGTGTTACATAATGACAGGTGTCTCAGAAACCTGTGTATGCTTCAGTTACAGGAGACTGAGTGGCTAATCTATGGACACTTGGAGGCAATACAGTGGCACAGGATACCTTGGATGTGGAGGGTGTTGTGGAATCAGAGATGCATGTGCGCCCACATGGCAGCAGTGTGACTGAGCTCCCCACCCATGTGCAGTCAACACTGCTCCTTCACTGGCTTGAAGGTGGCTGTGCTGGAGGCTGGGCACCAGGGCCATCAGGTCCCACCAGGTTGTCAAGTCTGCCTTGAATCTGGCTCGGCATTGTTCATAACTCTTATGTACAATCCTGCGCCGCATGGCTGGTAGTTGATCTTGGGTGACTACTGCCCCTCCACCACCGTTCTCAGTGAGGGACAGGCCCCATCCCCTGAAGCAGTTCCACCCAAGGATGGTGCAGAGCTAGCAGAGGGGGCACCACCAGCCTGGGTCCCAGATGCGCTGGTACTCTGTGCCATGCCTGGCTGAGCAGATCAGCAGGAAACAGCCTACCATGTAGTGCTGTGGTAATAGAGGTATAGCAATGTGTATAGGTTAATTATGAACAAAACATTTTGTTAGTTATAATAGCATGCCAGAACACTGGAAATAAGTCATTAAGATATCAATGCATATTATATGGAACACAACAATAAATAAGTTAACAGTCAGTATATTAACAGCATGCCAATAACAGTTACGGCATAAGGCCAACAACATAAGTAATTCAACAAGATACATTAATATGCTACCATTGTAATACATAACAATAATAAAATACATGCCCCAAAATAAAGCCTAGAGAACAGCATATGATAATAGTAAACCATAACCAATGTATAACAATAATAAATTTAGATGAAGATAAGGGGTGGGTAGATGGAGAAAAATACAGCCCATTAATACCGTTATAGGCTATATAGTTTAAAACAGTACTGCTATATACTCTACAGGTCTGTCCTTCCTTTATATATAACAGTGCCCTATAGTTGCTGTAGCACATACATACCTCTCAGGCTATCTGCTTGGGACAGTATGGGCCAAACAGTAACACCTGAAGGTACACAACTACAGAGAAAATGTACACATCAGGTGGATCTATATAGCTACCAAGGTGTACTGTGGACAGATGTAGTGTGACTGTGCTATTGACATAATCATGGAGATGATACATATGTGACAGAGGGATTACACAACAGTAATTAGAGTCCGTGACAGCATGACACTTGAGAGACATGTATGTGTACAGTACAGAGAGTAAACAACTATCATGCTGTCCTGTGCAGGCATGGGAATAGATCTTCAGCAAACTTTCACAGACACTCCAGGCATACAGCCATACCAAGATTACACATTTTATTTATTTTATTTTATCTTATTACTATTGTACTTTTTGCCTTTATTTTATGCAGTCTTATGACATTCCTGGTCAATGTTGTTAACAGTCTGTTACATCTGAAAACACAAATTATTAACTCATAATAAAGGCTACATCACCCATTTACCTGTATTTCCTGTGGAGTGAACATCTGCTCAGCAATATACAACTGATTCAGTAATACTTATTACTATTTGGCACTGGATTCAAACCCTGGTCTGTGTGTGGCAAAATATGCTTAAGACAGAGCATTTAACAAACTGACATACTGAGCCACTATTGACTAATGACTAACTGATATTTGCTTAGAGCTCACCTGAAAACAAAATATGACCTGGTAATAGTACTACAGTTTTATACTAGACTGCAGTGACAGTTGAACACACATGCACGAGATTCATGCATGACAGAGATACTAGGTAAATTATACATTACTACATAGAATGCAGGTGTACACAATATACTGTTAGTGGGGGGAAATATCTCTGAAGTCTACAAACCATATCAGAGTATTAGGTTGGCTACTTCGCCCATATACAGTTGCAGATAGTATATTTGGAGTCTACCGCTATTACAGTGCCATACTTGCCTGCAGCACCATACCTCGGGGCACAGATGCATATAGCTGAAACACAATGGTTAACACAAGACAATCCTAATATGCACAATATGCCTTGGGTGTTCATGCTATTGCACTATACCTCGGAGCATGACTGCATATAGCTGAAATGCAATGGTTAACACAAGACAGTCCTGATATTTTATTTATTTATTGACATTTGTTTACCAGGAAAGTCCACTGGGCCACAGTGACCCCATTTTCAGTGGAGGCCTGGGGAGAAAAGCTCCAAAACAAGTAACAAAATGCATTATTAAAATACAATAGTTGCAGTGATGCAATACAAAAACCATATTAAAATACAGTAATTGCAATGAAATACAACATAATAAGCAAAAATGCAGAATAATAATGCAATAATTTGGAGTGAGCAGCTTCTACCCTACATAGAGGAGTCTGATGTTACAGGTTCTAAGACACAAGCAATTGAAATGAGAATATAATACAAATACGTAAAGTAGAATTACATAGCTCCGGTGGAAATTCAGGCATGAAGTAGTTGCCAAGGAAGGTTAGTTGGTAGCAGAAGGAACCAGTACAGACATTTCCAGTCAGTAGAAGTGTGGTGAAAAGAATTAATTTAGGCAAATTGAGATGAAGGTATAGAACAAAAGATAGAAATTAGGTAACTTCTGGTGAAGCTATAGATATGTCCCTAGCTGGAAACATACCTGTAGCTTGTATCCTAAAGGCTACACATACCTTTGTTTCCACTGGGATGGGTTCCCCTCTGTTGGCTCTGGGTCTGAGTTGAGGGTGGCAGAGCTCGGTGAGTTCTTGTAGTATGTCTTTGTTCACCCTGTAGTGCTCTACAATCTCCAGCTCATGTAGCTCCTGGAAGGTTACCCTGGGACTGAACACTCTTCTCCTTCTCTGTCTAGGCCAATTGTCAGCAGCAGCATCAGCACTGATCTCAGCCTCTAGCACATACAGATGTAGCAGAGCTGCAGCAGCTCCTACCATTCTCTCAGCTAAAATTCCCACGTCTGTTCTTCAATGGTGCAGAGTATGGGGGAAAATCAGATTGTATGGTGTATGCATACTTTATAGTGCTCTGCTGCAGATACAGCCTGTGTGATTGGCTACCTATTATGCACCTGCCAAGTACATCATTGAGGGGTTGGAATGGCCCAGTTTAGGTGGAACAGGGGTCATCAGTAATTTATATCTGATTGGCTTTCTCAGCTAATTTCTTTTTTTTCTTTCTTTTTTTGACAGCCTTCCTTGCTAAGAACTCTGGTGTGCCACATAAACCTGCACCGCATGTATAAACAATGCTCAGCAGTCAATAGACACACCCCTATGAATGGCACCCTCAGCACATTGGTGTGCCATGCAAATACACTCAAAAGAGCGTAAACACGCACCCCAAAGCTAAACAAAGCTTAGCAGCACTGGACACACCCCCCCTGCTCAGCTCAGCAGTAAAGAGTGCAAACCAGCACCGCTATGCTCCAATGTGTTTAAAGAAATAGAGACATACCCCCTTTTGATGTCTGTGGACACTAACATGGTTTTGTGGCTACACAGATGTGGTCTGCTGGCACAGATACCCATTTTTGCTATTCGGTACTCCCAGATCATTTATACACAGATCCGTACACACAATCTGGAAACTACACTATTCCAGACCTGCCTCCTTAGCAACCACAGACATCTACCATTGTGCATAGTCCATACAAGGCCCTCTATGCATTATTGTCACATATTTTATTTTTTTTGTTTTTACACTTTTCAGTATTTTTTTTTGCATAACAGCATGTGTGTGCACTGATGCGTGCCACACAAACATAACAAAAGTATTAAAAAAATAATTATTTTAATTTATTTTCCATTACTTTTTGGACACACAGGGCATAGTTTTGCACATGTCTGGGTCTGCTATGCTATTTCTGACATTCTAACTTACTTTTTACAGCCCCTGTTCAATTTTTAATTTCAAGTACACAAAAATTTCCCATGTACACTTCAGACACTAACACGGGCTCTGCAGGACTACTTATCTGCTTGCTGGATCATTCCAGCACCCTCATTTGCATGCAATTCACCTGCTTATGAGGTGATTTGCATGCCACGGACACTTCTGTGTTCCCACACTCGTGCACACCCCTCAACTCCATTTACTGGATGACACAGCTGCTTACTTCCATGTAAGTTTCATGCCACTATGCCTACACAAAAAATGAATCTGTGTAGGCTTTATTGAATTCCCCCAATTTGTAGTGGAGAGTTCAAACAATTGGTTTTCTAACAGATAATTCTTTATTAATGCCTTTAACATCATTTAAATTTTAAATTCAATTTACATACACATAATTTAAAGTCCACAATTAAATTAGTATATGAAATTCTTCTAGTGGGAATGAAATTGAGCACTTTAGAGAGAACATTTAATTTGCCAGAAGTAAAACAATGTGAATTCAAATTAAATACCGGGCAGTCTGTCTTCATCATCCTTTTCCCCTTCCTCTGCTTCTCTTCAGTCTGTTCTAGCTGTTGGTTTTGGACAGTCTGTGATAGTGGCCAATTCTCCAACTGAGAAAATGCTGATGGATGTGGAGCAACAGAACACACTGCCCCTTCACTGTTATTAATTCCATTAGCCATTTCGATGGTACTTACTCCAGTTTCATTAACATTATTAACCACTTGAACAGAATCATTAGTGGCAAAGAAATCATCCAACTGATTCATACAGTTACCTAAAGAAGTATTAGTAACATTCAAAGGGTCTATATTATAACAACGAAACACCATCTCTTCAAACACCTAAACATTGACACCTAATGAGTGAAATCTGAAATGCATGAATGGCCACTTCCGCAAATTTTTTCACATGGAAAAAATTTGCTTGGCCGACCAAATGGAAAACAAACTTTCAAACCCTAATCAAGTGAGGGGCTTCACTCCCCACACCCCCCTACTAAATACACCAACTTCGAGATTGCTCTACATTGGAGAAAGGGGCAAATTCCCCATAACGGCCTAAAAAATATTTTCCCTGTGAAAAAAATTTGTGGAAGTGGCCGTTCCTGCATTTCGGATTTTGCTCATTAGGTGTCAATGTTTAGGTGTTTGAAAAGATGGTGTTTCTAGGTAATGATATAGACCCCATTCAAAGATGTGCTCCCAGTTGTAACATTAATGACTTCATTGGAATGGATAGGAAAAGCGTTATTATTTAAATATGCCCGAGCATTCCTATCTATTTTTTTTTTCTTTTTAGCCACTAGAGTGGCTATATGTCATTATGTCTGAATGGAAATCCCGTCAGAAAGATTTCTGAAATTCATAAAACACTCATGTTTGATAATAATGTCATTTAGACTGTAAATCTCTTCCTTAACAGCCTGTAACTTTAGGCTGTTATGTGTAATCAACATTTTGAGCATTTCCAAACCAGTGCTGTTATACAAACATACTAAATCTTTATAAATAGCATCTGTGTAATTTATTCCATTTGGAAATTTATATATTCTTAGACCTATGGGAACCTGTTTAATTTCCAAACAATGACATATTCCAAGGATTTAAATTTAACAAATGTATTCTCTATGCCAAAAATTAGACACTAGAGAGTTTATTTGTTGCCCACTGGTTTCAACACTCACCGCATTTATCCATCCATCTTCAACCCCTTTTTTCCCCATTTTTGCACATGGGGTTGGGGTGTCACTTCAACAGTGACAATCGTCTCTAGCCAAGGTTTTCACCACTTGGTGCCTAGCCCTGCCACAGTAGTTCATCTGTACCACTCACTTGCACAAACATACGCACCTACGGGCAATTTAGAGTGTTCAGTCCACCTACTGTGTATCTTTGCGATGTGGGAGGAAACTAGAGCACTCAGAGGAAATCATGAGACCACTAGGAGGATATACAGACTTGGCACAGAAGGCACCCCAGCCAAGAGTAAAGGACTGACATCTGGTCCTTGCACCAACTTGTTTATAAAATTTGGATCTTCATTGGCCACTGCTGGAAGCATGATGACTTTGTTTGACCAGGATTTATTACTGGAAGGGGAAGAACACCCAGCATAATAATTTCTTGGCTGAAAAACCCTTTCATTCAGATTAAAATTGAGTTTCTTAAGAGCTAACCTGTATCATAACATTCTGAACAGTTTGACTCAAAACCTGCAGGTCAGTAGGAATCAAGTAGGTACTAACAGCCAACAAATTATCAGTGTCATTGCCAAATGCCTCTGAAGGGAAAATATTGCATTCAGTATCAAAATATGTAGTGGATACCATAGAAGCCATGTCTTCTGGTTAAAATATCTAAAGAACACAGACACATGATAAAAACAAGATACCAAAAACAAATTCAACCAATACAGGGTTGCTTAAATTGTCTTTTTTTTGACTGAGTATATTTCTGATGAAGTTCCAATAATTGATTAAAATGAACAAAAGCACTAAAGAAGGTTCCGTTTTTTTTTTTTTTGGTGTTGAATCCAGCTATAACTTGAAGCCTTGTTAACAGGATTGTGGTTCTATTTGTTTTTGGAACCTTGTTTTTAAATATGTACATATATTTGTGGTTTAGCATATCTTTACATCTGAAATATGTCTTGCTCATTTCATATGTGATTCTATTCACCCTGATTATGCCTCCAAATGGTCCAGTGAGATCAGTGCAGTACCCCAGTAAAGAAATACATTCTAATACCAGAAGTAAAATATAGGAAACTAGCTATGGCACTTAACTCTTCTGAAAAACAATTTCTACAATTCATAATGTATTTAGTAAAATTTTCCAGTTCACTGCACTTTTGGACCCAATGTACCATTGCATATCTCTTTACAAAAGTCAAGATGGCTCTTGATTACAGAAAAAGTGCTTTTTAGTGCTAAATGTTCTCATCTTTAAATTGTAAAATCTGATTTCCTGCTACCCATCTATACTGGTAATAGATTAGCTATTTATTTTAGTAATAATTGTTTAATAACCTGATGAGTAAACTGGTCAAATAACCCTTTTAGGTTATGACCCAGTGACTAGCAAACAAAAAAAAATGAAATTTGTGTTAGTGATGCTGAAGTGTCACTTAATCCAGACAGACTATTTTAAGATTTAACACAATTCTATATTCATATATAAATTACATGTAGGACAGTTCATTTAAAAGAAGACTAAAGTTCAATAAATATGAAGCCCAAAGGAAATATAAGTACATAATTTATTCCATCTGTATAAATTCTACATACATAGTTTTAAAAGAAATGCAAAGTATAGTATAATAATTTGGATGCTGACTTGCACAATAAAAATAGTATTTAAGCCTGGGGGAAACATTGTTGGTGTTTATCATACTTGTTCTGTTGTATTTCATACTTACTAATGTGTATTCAAGTCATTCATAAATTATCTTCTTAGGCAGATCATTGCAGTCCTAATAAAATTCTGCCTGATTGTCATGGACTTCATATGAGATCCAAATACTACATATACCTATGCCAATGCAGGAGAGATAAGACAACCCATTAGTGCTACACAGTGCATGAGGGGAGATCAGACAAAAAAAAACATATTGAACGTATTGATTTTTTAAAAATTTTTGTAATGACTCTATCTGGTTATCAAGCCTGCCATAACCCAGATTCTCTCCTTAGATCATTTATTTCTAGAGATGATTCTCCTCCTCCTTTACATGCCTCTATGACCACTTCTCCATCTTCTCCCCATGATATCATTTTCTATCATCTACTCATTCATCTAAGGGTATAAACCAAGTGCCAGGAAGGGTGCTGTCATCAGTGAAGTTCAGGGTTTTCCATTTGAGATCCACTACGTCATTGTGTATGTCTGGTGTTGTGCTCTGTGCTTCAGTCTGTAGTGGGCTTTAGAGATTACATATCACCCACTAGGGTTAACGAATGAACTGTTCAGAAGACTATACCACACCTGTAGCAAGCACCTCCATGTGATCTTTAGTCTCCCCAAGGATTCTGTCATTAATACATGCATTTCACACTCTCCACCTGAGAAAGGGGACCAAGTATTGCTTCAGCACTCCTCTTCATCCCTTCATTGACATTTACAGCTCCTGAGCACCAGCAGAATCCATGTCATCTGGGGCATAGTAAGGGTTGAGTGCTTTGTAATCTTGTTACCAGGAATTAGAAGTACACATGGCATATAAGAGTGGAACACTCACCAGTATAACAATAGTGTGTACGAGGTTTTGTGGTGTAATGATGTGATAATTTTTTTATACAAAATGGCACAATAGAGTAAGAATGTTTTTTAGCAATTGGATGCAATCATCTGTCTGTCTATTCAACAAACTTGTTACATATATGAATACCAAGCATGGGGATGAATGTCAAAACATTGAAGAGTACTGCAGTAGTAAGAACCACAGCTAGGTCAACTAGTATGTCCATAGTAGAAAGTTCTCAGAACTGACACCCCCTTAACACAAAGGTGAGCAGCAGAGCACAGGCACACACACACACACACACACACACACACACACACACACACACACACACACACACACACACACACACACACACACACACACACACACACACACACACACACACATTTTGTTGTAGGCAAATCAGCACACACAATGAGCATTTCATTGCTTCAGACATGACTGTAAAAGCACTATTTACATGCATTTGAAAATTAATGGCAGTGCTGCATTCCTGTACCACTGCCACCTGATGATCATGCCCCTTGACACCTTGCCCCTGGGGAAGCAGCCTATTCTGCTCTGCCCCAGTTACATTTATGGCAGCAGTGATCAGCTTTTGTTGTCTATGGTAAATTACCAGGGGTGGCCATCCACCTTTCACTTCTATTGCTTTGTGGACAAACTTTCTATTCTCCCTTTCTATACCCCTCTTTACCTTTTGTATATTTTGGATGGGTTGATCATATCTTTCAGTGAAGACTGGACTCATTTAAAAACAAATGAGTGAGTAAGAAAGAATTTGTCCTCAAGTTACAATATAAAATTAAAAACCTTTCCTTTTTCCTGTTGATACCTATAATTGCCTCAGATCAAAATTTCTCAAGGTAACAAAATTAACAATGATGATTCTCCTTAATCGTATTCCAGTACACATCCCCAAGGCTCTTTTGCTATGGACATCTAGTCTGTATACCATCATGTCCCTAACAAGAAAAAAATTACAGAAAATTTCTGAGATTTAGGGAAAAGCAAAAACAGCTTTACTTTATTGCTTTACCCTTTGGCCTTCCTGCTGCACACAGATTATTCACCAAGTGCCTGTTACAACTACTTGTCCATCTTATTAACCAGGGAATCCATATTTTCTCTTAACTTGATTACTGCTTTATTGAGGGCTCATCCACAGCAGAAAAATGATTGTATAGCTATTACAAGCTGTTCTTACACAAGAAGAGAGAAATCACTTGGGGGATTTCTGGTACACTGGTGCTAAAAGCAACCTTTTCAGTTCATTGCAGTTCATTATTCTCTGGTACTCAGTTCAGAAAATTAAGGCTATGATATCTTAACAGTTTTCATACAACAGTCCAGGGTATGACTACCTCAGCCTCCATTTGTCTACTTTGTGACATTGAGCAAGCCACTTAACCAGACATGATTCCTTGTCTGTGGCTAAAATGTGTTTCTTTAGATCAGTCAGATCATCTAATAAACAAATTAAAATGTAGATGGACATCATGTAGTGATGTAAGGAACCAAACAGGACAGGTTCCATGCCTATCAACCGCAACACAGCATAGAATCCTACAACCCTGAAAATCAGAAAATGAGTTATGAAATACAATTGGATTCATAAAAGATTAAATATTTTTATAATGCAGTATATAATTAATAAATATAGTTTAACAGCAGTTCATAATATAAATGTGGAAATTTACTTCCATGCAGAAGACAATCATTAGAACAGTGAAACTGCTATAAAAATGCACTTAGAGGGCATTAATGGAAGTTAATTATCCATTTAGTACACTAACAACTGTAAGAATTTGTGATCTTCATGCACAGTTAGTCCTCCCATGACACTGCCGTCTGACTTACTTTTGCATGTTGACTGGTTAATCGGAATTCATGGCTGGTACATACATTGCTGTTAGTCAGTTCCTAAGTTTCACAGGTGAGGTAAATGCCTCACTTTAAAAGGATTTTAAATAGCATCTAGCATTTAACAGACATAGAATGTTATATTTTCTCTTTAAAATAAAAAAAAAATGACTAATGGTGTAACTGCATGACAAATAAAAGCAGGGTATGAGAAGAATTGTAAAAAGGAACACTACATTATTTCTCATGCATTGAAGTGTCTGCTTCAAGTCATATCAAAAATTACAGTATTATGCTGACAGCACAAAAATATCTCCATTTGTTATCAGTGCAACTTACTGAAGAGCTTATGCAGACTTGCAATGCAAAATAACAAATATTACAGAGTACAGTACCTGAGATGAACAGAGACCAGCAAAATTTCATATTACAAATAAGTGCTTCTTTTCCAAAACTCATTGATATGCTCATGTATTTTATTTATTTTTATTATATTTATTATCTATATATTTAATCTTTGTTGACCAGGTAATTGTACTGACCCTGGGACCTTTTTCAGCATGACTTGGGTGCATTAGCACTATATATAACAAATACAGTCAAGTGATTATACTTACTGGATAAAATACAGTCACATGATAATTGAGAGATACAAATATTACAGCAGGAAACACTTTCAGAATAACATGCGTGGTTA
This sequence comes from Protopterus annectens, assembly GCF_019279795.1. Lineage (NCBI taxonomy): Eukaryota > Metazoa > Chordata > Ceratodontiformes > Protopteridae > Protopterus > Protopterus annectens. The sequence goes on from NC_056746.1 coordinate 1,475,411,186, forward strand.
TATATGACTTCATTTCAGAGAAGATAAAGGAAATAAATATATTTATCACAAATGTAATAAAAATGTATTTTACATAGTTTATTCTCCTGATTTCACCAAGTCACTATTATAACTAGTTATAACAATATGTCCCAATGTACAGAGTATGGCAGATCTACAGTGCATTACTATGTATTTTAGATAAAGAAATAGCCAGGGAGGAATTTTGTGAGTGAGAACAGAGTGGTATAAGAGGCTTAGCTGTTGTTTCAATAACATAAACATTTATAGTTTTCCTTGAGGTGATTAAGCATTTCATGCCTTAAAGTAGCATATTTATTGGTGTTTCTGAGTTGCCTGGGAAGAAGGTGGTTCCATTTAGCAGGAATATGCTGTCTGAAGCTTTTCTCTGAAGCAGATAGTCCAACAAGGGGTCAGTGTTGGCAGAAGGCATCATTATCCTGAATTATGTCATTGTTGAGTGTGTATACAACATTAGGGTGGGTGTTTTTTATGGGTAGGTTAGGTAATCTAGGTTGTCATGACAGGTCTCCCATTTAATACAGACCTTTCCCCAGTCTTTAATTAGTTTCTTTAAGTTTGAGTTTGGTGCAGGGTAGGACTGCCCTTAAATTTTCTTTTGGTAATTGGGAAATACTTCTTTTGTGTTTCTTTTTTAAACAGTTAAATATCTGCAGGACAGTTGTTGGGTCATAATTTTAACAGGCAGAAGTTCAGTCTACTATTGTGATGTTTGCAATCACCTTAGCTTCCTTGGATTCTGTTATGTGTTATAATACAATCACTGCTGGAGGAGGTCTTGGGGTTTTTAAGGAAAAGATTCCATTGATATGTAAATTGCCACTTGAATTATTTGGTAGACAGGTTATTTCTCTCACTCTAGAGGTAATTGTTGTTATGATGAGTTCTAAAAGAGAATGTGTTCCTGAGTTGTTGTTGGATCTTGTGGGGGAGTTCACAATTTGAATGAAGCTGTACTATGAATACAGTGTTTTTTTTTTTTGTCCTTGCTGGATAGGACATATTTGTTATAGTCCCCAATTACCCCATTATAAATGTTTTACTTACCCTTTCGCAGTATTATAGTAGGTCTTACTTATCCTTTTGCAGTATTATAGCATGTCTTTTCTTTTCTTATTTATTTATGTATGTATTTATTTATTTATGTATTTGCTGTTTCAAGTATGCTCAGAGAAGCAGGCAGTACACAGTGGCTACAAACAGCTTTGAATTGGAGCTACAGGTTATGGAGGTGACACCCCAGTTGGGAATAAATTGGAGTGCAGGGTGAGTTACTAATTCTAATAGATGTGATGACATTAGGTTGCTTTTTGACAAGTAAAAGAGCTCCTCTACCTGTTTTTGGGATGATCGATTGTTTATATGTATGGGATAGTTGTTATTTATGCATGTGAAGGAGATAGTGGGTATTTTGAGTAAGATTTTACTCACATCTAATATTGACAGTTTACTGTCATAAAGCTATTGTTACAGGCTCTCAGTTTTGTTTTCATTAGGTTCTGTGTACTGAGGTGGCAGATGCCACATCATTTGCTTCTTTGGAAGCTATTAGACTGCTACATTCCCAATATGCAAAATGTTAGTAAATGAATGCATAATAAAAAGGTCTGTGATGAGTAATCTACTACACTGTATCAAAATTCAATATATTTGGTGAAACATCTATAAAGGGTACCAGAAACCCTAATTCTTCTTCACTGTACAAAAACATTAAAAAAGATCCTTTTTCAGGGGGGGGTCAAGATGGCTAACTAAGAGGGGCAACTAGTGAAAGTTCTATGAATGAAAACTTACCTCTGACAGAAAATATAATCAAAAATATTACTCAATATAATAATCAGAGAAAAGATTTATAGCTTCAAGTTCTTCAAAAGCTGTAATTTTCATGTCAAAATTTTAACTGCTTGGTTAAGAGAGAAGATAATTCAACATGAGCCATTCAAAAATGGTACTCATGATTCTTCTGTTAAAAAGGAGTATGAGGGAGACAATATAATACATATCTTAACAAACTGGCTACATAAAACATTAAATCTACATGAAACTTTATCTTTTGGAAATGAAAGAGCACACAGATTCCTGATAACACCTTCAAAGAAGTAAAATCCACCATCATGTTCAATTATACTTAAGTTTATGTCTAGCTTAGAAAAAAGATAAAATATTAAAAGCACCATGGTCTAGCTCACCTATTAAAACAGGGGAGTATGTAGCCATATTTGACAATGATTATTCCAGTAAAGAAATGTGTAAAAGAAAATCCTGATTGCCACTGATTAAGGAGATTATTAAATCCACTTTGATGTTTCCTGCAAAGATCATTTTTTTTCTGAAGAAACAACAATATTTGACACACTAGAGGAGGCATCTACTTTTGTTGACAAAAATAAAATCCTTAATAATACTGAATAAATGGATTAGAACACTATATTCCTTAAGAGTGAGGTAAATTCCTGGAAAACTCTTCGAAAATTAGAAAAACTTAAAAAAAACATTAACTTTCATTCTCTGATTGAATGACATTTATATTTGAAAAAAATAGATTTACCCTTTGAATAAAAGGTTTGAATAGGACTTTAAGCTTCAAAATATATGTAAGTATGTATTCATATTTTGAGCTAAAATATTTTACATGATATGGAATATAAATAGTTTTACTATATTTGCAGTGAAAGACTTATTACATTTCATTTAAACTTATAAATGTATTTCTAAATGTTAAACAAATACTTCCAGTAGGAAACTGTCATTAAATTATAAGCAATATAATTGGTAACTTTAAGACTATATAAGTTAAGAATTTTATTTTATTTGTTTTAACTTTGCTTGGTATGTGGATTGCTGGGGTTAACTGAATATTATGTTTAAGTAATATGCTAATTCAAAGTACTAAAGTGTTGGCAATTTTGTTTTCTTTGTTCCTGTGTAGCATATTCCTTTTGCATGTTGTTCTTGAAGCTATTAATTGTTTAAAAAGTTTGAGACCAAAAGAGTGTTCAATTTGTGAGAAAATGCTTGAGTCTTGCCTCCTTTGCTTCCCACCTATTCCTCAAACTGTTTTGATGAAAATCCTGGTCCTAGAATACTTAAAAGTTCATAACTGATTTATGGGAAAACAGGAAGTGCCTTAATCACAGCCATTACAATAAGGAGAAAAGATACAAACTTCTTTTCAAGTACATATGTGAGAAATTACTTAAAATAACATTTTTTAAATATTTATTTAAACATGAAGAATTGGTAAGACAGACGTTACAGTAATGCTTGATATCAAATTGCTGCTGATATGTAATATGCCTACATTTTGCTGAATGTTAATAGCTTATGCTGTAGTTTTATTAACTCTAACTGTACATGTTAATGGGAAGGAATAAAGTTAGATGTTTGTTACTGATTAAAACAGTATAAAAGAATTAAGAAAAAAGATAAGCTTACAGTGGAAATCAGCAGCTGATGTGTGTTATGAGTTATCATTTCCACATGCTGTACTCAAGTACTAATATCATTATGTGAAGCTTAGCCCAGGGCAGCAGTTCACAATGGATAAAAGTACAAACTCAAACTAAACGAGCGGGAATTATTTTATATATAGTCAAGATTGCTTATAATACTAGAATTAATAAGAAGAGTAAACATCTTATGAATAATATGCAAACGCACAAGGAATGAAACATCTAGTAAGAGCAGTATCAGTAAGTTAAGAAACATATACACACACTGTAATCTATAACATAGAGCTGATGATTAAATAACTCTTTGATAGGAGATTTTAGAAATACAGGTAGAATATCAGTGGAGAAATAAGACAGAAATATATAAAAATATATATTTAAATAGGAAACCACTTATAAGAAATATATATATATATATATATATATATATATATATATATATATATATATATATATATATATATTACATATACCTGCATATGGCAGAAATATGAATATACAAGATCTCATATATTTTACATATCAAATCACAAAAGAAAAGATTTGAAAAGATCCTGAAAGCTGAAATTTAAAACTTGGTCATGTGAACCTTGAAGCTTTTTGCATATTGTATGTTATTAGATTCATTAAGATTACCTGAAATAACTCATTTCATAAGTCAGGCTGAAATGTAAGTGTTATAGGGTTGAATCAGGACATTCCTTTTGATGGAAAGTAAAGTAGATTTTTCAATATGTTTGAACTCATAAAGGGAGAATGTAGTTTTAGTTAAGTACATTGTAACTTTTGAATATAATATAGAATATAAATGTTTTTTTTTACTCCATAGAAACAGCAAGGCATTCACTTTGACCTTAGTAATATACACTTTTTTATGAATTAATTTAATAAGTTAAAGGATTTTTAAATATTTTTATATTTATCATAATAAGAGTGTTTCATAATTTTAAGATATAGACACCTGTACTTCTAAAATTAATTCAAAGCTTTTATTAGATCTATAAAATGTGTATATATTTTAGCATGATAAATATATTTATCGATGTCTATCTATCTATCTATCTATCTATCTGTCTATCTATCTATCTATCTATCTATCTATCTATATGCATTGATGTATGCACTGATTTTCCTATTTCATAGTAGTTTAGTAAGATAAGATTCCCTGTCACCTTAAAGTTTACAGATTGCTTTCTGTTTACAGGTCTTACTCTATTCTACTTATTTATTTAGAGATTTTGTTAGAATAATATTGAGTGAGTGAATAATTTAGGGATATTTAATGGATAATTATTCTACTCATATAAATACATATATAGTACACTATTTATTAGAATTTTTAATATTTGTGATTAATAGAAGAGGATTACTAAACTTTTATGTAGTAATGGGGAATAGCTTTAAATGGCAAAATATATATCAAATATTATATAAATTATTTGTAAGGCACTGTTGCTTTTGGCTAGTTTTTGATGAATTTGTAGGTATTAGTTGGTAAAGAGATAGTATAGTAATTTGTCTTTTCAATAGGCAAACTAGGAACTTTGATATCCATGGTAGGTTGTGTTTTATTAGTAACATATATAGTTGCAGTTGTAGACTCTTTTTATTATTTATAAGTTTTAGGAGTTTAGTTTGTAGAAAGGAAGAATTTAAAACGTGTAATGTTATGATAATGTTAGAGTAATACACTAGAATCTTATATACAACTATATTAATATGGTGGATAAATGTTCATAGGTTCATAGGTTCATAGGTTGGTACTAGGCTATCGGCCCTAGGGCCTATACAAGCCTAGCCATAACAATTCCCTGGCTATTTCTTCCCAAACTATTTACTTCCCTGGACCCCTGTCTAGCAGGGCAACTGGCATGATCCCTGGGGTGAATTTCCTTTATCCCATCCAGTCATCAAGGTTCCTTTTGAAGAGGGCCTAAGAGGTGCTCTGCTTGACATGTATGGGCAGTCTATTCCAGAGTCTGGGGAGTCTCTGGATCAGGAACCTATCTCTCTAGCATGTTTTGTTTATTATGATGACAAGGTTTAGATCCCTGGAGCATGTGGCTCTGAGGGATTGGAATTTCTTTAAGTGCAGCATGTCCAACAGCTCTGGGTTTGACATGGCCTTGTATGTTAAGCAGAGATCGCCTCGGAGTAGACGATATGCGACAGAGTATAGCTGGAGTTTTTTAAGGCGGTCAGCATAGGGCATCTGCTTTAGGCCTGTGATTCTTTTAGTGAGGTATTTCTGCAGCCTTTCCAGTTGTTGCAGATGTCTTGAGAGGTACATACTAAATGGGGCATTGTATTCTATAATGGGTCTAATGAGGGATGAGTACAGTGGGACAATGACCTTCTTTTTTCTGGATTAAAAACGCCCTTAGTGATGAGGTGTGCCACATAGAAGGATTTCCTGACTGTCGTGGCGATGTTGTTATTGAAGGTGAGACCACTGTCCACCTGTGTCCCAAAGTCTCTTATCACCCTTTCGATGTTTAGTGTACTGCCACCTATGTGATAATTCACGGGTACATGTTTTTTCTCAAAAGGGATAACTATACATTTCTTGGCATTGAGCTTGAACCCATGGCTCTGGCACCAAGCATCTGTTTCTGTAAGGCCCTTTTGTAGAGTATCAACATTATTTGGGGATTCAGTAATGGCTCCCAATTTGCAGTCATCTGCGAACTTTGTTAGCCAGAATCCCTTAGTGTTGGCCTGTACTTCAGAGAAGTAGATGTCAAACAGAAGAGGTCCCAGGACTGAACCTGAGGTACTCCACTTGTCATTTGTCAAGAGCTAGATTTGGAGTCAGCTACTTTTACAGTGTGGGTTCTGTCAGTAAGCCAGTTGGCAACCCATCGAGTGACGTAGGGATTAATGCCCAGCTTAGTAAGTTTATCTATGATTCCAGAGTGGGGGATGGTGTCAAAGGCCTTGGCGAGGTCCAGATAGGCTGTGTGGACTGCCTTACCCTCATCCATGGCTCTGGAGACTGATTTGAAGAAGTCAATCATGTTCAGGAGACAATATTGGCCCTTCATGAACCCAAACTGGATGAGGTCCAGTGTTTTAAGGTTGCCAATGTCTTTGTTTATAAGTTCCATGATAATACGTTCCATGGCCTTGCATATCGTCAGACTGATGGGGTGGTAGTTCCTAGGATCCAAGTTGGATCCCCCCTTGTAGAATGGGATAACTGTAGCTGTGCGCCACTCAGTGGGCATGAAGCCTGAGGTGAGGGTATGATTGAACATGACACTTGGGTGAGGTGCCAGTTCATTTTGTAGTTCTTGTAGTACACAGCTAGGGATGCCATCTGGTCCCATGGATGCTGTATTTTCAGCTTTGGAGAGTGCGTTTTTTTACCTGTGTGACCGTTTATACCGGAATTTGGCAATCTTCTGGTATTGAGATGGGCCATTTAGGGGGTGAGAGGGGGGTGAAGTTGGCACTGAATTGATCTGCCAGGATATTGGCAATATTCTTGGGATCAGTATATTTAGTGCCATTCTGTTGTAGCTCAGAGCAGATCTGAGAATTGCCATTTAGGTTCTTGACATAGTTATAGAATGCCTTGTGGTTGTCTTGGGAATCTTTGGCAATTTTATTTTAGTAACTAGCTTTGGAGGATTTTATGAGGGATCTCAGCTTCTTACTGAGGCTGGTAAGGGAGGTTTTTGCATCCTAGGATTTTCCTCTTTTTCTGCAACAGTTTCTTCCTTTTGTTGTAAAGTTTGTTTATGGCAGGGGACCACCAGATTGGCTTCCTTTTTTTGGAGGAGAGCATCTTGGTTCTATTTGGGATGTCACGATTCATGCATGAGTGGATGTGCTCGCACAGTGCCTTAGTGTAGGACTCAGCAGTCAAACTTTCAGTTCCCGTCTGCATGGGGGTCATGAAGTTTGTAACTTCTGACTTGAGTAGCATGAAGTTGGCTTTCTAGAAGTTTTTTATGGAAGTTTCCTTACTGGGGGGTGGGATGTGGATGTTAAGGGTGATTAGCTTATGGTCTGATGTGACCAATGAGGGGGTGACCATAGGTGTGGTGCATCAATTTCCCATGTTGGTAATGACCAGGTCTAGGATATTGGAGCCCCTGGTGGGACTATGGATTAGTTGATCCAGGGCATTTGAATTTATAAATTCCAAGAACTGTTGGGCAAAGGTGTTGTTACATGAGTAGTTTTCCCAGTTAATAGCAGGGTAGTTGAAATCACCCAGTATTAGGATTTTTGGTTGTATATTAATATTTTCCATTATGTTTACAAAGGTGTAGTGAGAATCTTGGGGCATGGTGGGGGATCTGTAGCAAGCTGCAGTTTGGATTGCAGTTTTACATAGTGTTAGTTGCACCTGGAAAATTTCAGACACATTGTGTTGGGCAACTAACCTTGTGGTGTGAATTTCCTTGGTGAATATGGACACTCCTCCACCTTTAGTGTTTCAATCCTGGTTTGCTGGCTGAAAGTATGGTAAGAATTGTAGCCTGGTATTGCAGGGGTGCTCTCTGGAGCCTTGAACCAGGTCTCAGTTACTGCACAGATATTGATGTTTTCCATTTTTAGTAGTGCCTTGAGAAAGTGCATTTTGTGTCATATTATCTTTTAAAATAAATCTTTTCAAATGTGCGGTACGGATAGTTTTAATCTATTATCTATTAATGTAAATAGATTAAATAATGGCAGAAAATGGAAATCATTAATGACATATTTAAAATTAAATAGAGAACATGTTATATTCCAGTTAGAGACTCACCTGATAAAGATATACTATATTTAAATATCTTAAGTTATGAAATGTTATTATCTGTTTCTTTTAACAAAAAATTAGAGAGAAAGTGCTATACTTTGCATTGTAATGTCTAGGGTCATGGAATCTATTTATGATCTCAAAAATGGATACATTTGTAGTACTTAAATATAATGGCAAACTATATACTTTAGCTACATTTTAATGGATCCTTGGAATAGGTGCATAGTGGCTAAAGATCAATTAAGAGTATTACAAAATTTTCCAAGGGAAAAAAAATTGCTGTTCCAAAAAAAAAAAAAAAAAAAAAAAAAAAAAAAGATTGAAAGAATACATAAAGTGGGGGGCTTTGCCCCCCCACACCCCCTACTTAAATATACCATCTCTGAGATTGCATTACAGTGCCAAAAATGGTAAAGTAGTGGAAGCAGCCAAGCAAATTCTTTCCCTGGTTAAGAATTCGCTTAAATGCCGCTTCACTATTTTGCCTTTTCACTGTTTTAAGTTCGACCAAGATGCATTTGATAGACAGCATCTTCAGTCATCTAATAGGAATCCGTTTAGTTTTTGCAGGGGATTTTAACTGCACATCTAGTATAAAAGATACAAATGAACAGAAGAAAGCTAAAATTCTACCATCAGGTAAATCACTAAACATATGGATTAATAATAATAGGTTAGTTGGTTTAATGGTAAAATCAGAACTTAAGTCATTGTTCTTCACCCATTATTCATACGCACCTGTGACACAAACTGAAAGTGATAGGATTTATGCCTCTACAGATTTACTTAATAAAGTGAATTAATTTAAAACTATTCCTCGTCCTTTATCTGATCAGAATGCCCTAATTATTAATATATTAATAGATGCAAGGACATCAGATTATTTATAGAATCCCGGCATATATGATGATTTAAAGAGTGTAAGAGTTATTTTAAGGGAAAAAAAATCAAAGATTGTTATCTTTCAATAATGATGGTTTGGTAAGTAAAGTCATATTATGGGATTTCTTAAAAATGCATATTAAACGCAGAATGGGAGGAGAAGCTAGAAATAAAATGAAAGCATGAGATAAAGAGTTGTTAGAAATAAACTGAGGTTTGAACAACAAAGAACAAAATTGGATAATACTGAAGTGATTAGAAAATTAATGATAAAACAAAATATCAAACAACATTAATGCATCAAGGGGAGACAGCTTTTGTAAAAGTAAAATTGCACAGTTATGCAATGACTTCAAAAAATCTTCATAGATTAGTTAATAGAAGTAAGATATTAAGAAAAAAGCTACAAATCAATAATATCCAAAATCTTCACATTAACAAGCTTACTTCAAACATAGAATAAATGCTTCATACTTTTTTATTAAAATTCCCTGAGGATCTTAATAAAGATAAAAATAATAATCCTGGTGATTACAAAATTGATAAGTATTTAAAGAAAAAACATTACTAATAAACTTAATGACCTACAAATGTGCCTGTTGAATAAGCCTATTACTCTAATAGAAGTTAAGGAAGTTTTAAAAATAAAATGATAAAGCTCCAGGGTTAGATAACTAAGGAATTATATAGTCTTCAGCTTTTAAATATTCTAGAATTTTCAGGATAACTCAGACTGAGAAAACAGTTCTTCCCTCATGAAGATTTTCTGTAATCTCACCTACACTTAGGAAAGGAAAGAATACTACGTTAGTTTCCTCATGTATACATACTTCATTATTAAATGTAGATTATAAAATACTTGCTTCCATCTTCACTACAAGATTAAGAGATAGTAGATTAATTAATAATAAAGATCAAACAGGATTTGTAGTCAATAGATTAATAGATGACAATATAAAATGTATAGTAACTATCTTAGATTTAGCAAAAAGGACTGAATAAAAATGTGGTCCTAATTAACTTAGACATTGAGAAAACTTTTGATTCTGTAGATTGGAACAAATTGTTTAAAACTTTATAAGCATTTGCATTTCCAGAACAGTTTATTGGAATGAAAAAAAAAAACTTGTATAGATACTCAAAAACAAATGTTAAAATTTGATCTTACATTTAAAACAATGATGTCCCTTGTCCACTCTACTATTTGCATGAGTTATTGAACCCTTAGCTAATAGTGTAAGAAACAATGAAAAAATTGATGGGTTTTGCAGATGGTATTTTACTAACTATAGGAGATTTAAATTATTCAACTGAAAAAATGGATGAGGAAATTGAAAAGCTTCAAGAAGTATCATTGCTGAAATTTAATAATAATAAAACTGAAACTTTATTGTTAAATCAATTACTAGATAGTAAGTTTAAAGATAAATATAAATGTAATTGAGAAAGAAAAGAACTAAAATATTTTGGAATAAAATTCTCTCAGGATGTGAGTAAGATTATAACAATTTTGAAAAAATAAATGAGGAAGTGTTATTTCTTATAAAAAAATGGAATGAATATATTTATTTTTTACTTTTACTTTTGAGGATAGGTTAGTACTTATTAAAATGATTATATTACCCAACATTTTATATATATATATATATATATATATATATATATATATATATATATATATATATACAGAGAGAGAGAGAGAGAGATAACACACACACGCACACACACACACACACACACACGCACACACACACACACACACACACACACACACACACACACACACACACACACACACACACACACACATGTATATATATGTGTGTATGTGTGTGTGTGTGTGTGTGACTGTGTGTGTGTGTGCTTATATATCTCATTCAATAGCTTTAATACCTGACTAAAAAAAAGGGTCTATATTAAAAGACTGAAGAGGTGTTTCAGCGAACACCTCTTGATCAACACGTAATGAGCGAACTCACTAAAGTGCGAATGCTCAAAATAGTGGTTTCTTTCCCTGGGAAAGAAACCACTAGCACACACACACACACACACACACACACACACACACACACACACACACACACACACACACACACACACACACACACACACACACACACACTTTAAAACATAACACCATGGGGGGCTTCCCCCAACATCCCCCAACATGGGGGGCTGTGCCCCCCACACTTCCCTAACTAAATATACCAACTCCAAGATCGCACTACTGTGAGGAAAGCAGAAAACATATGGGGGTGGCCAAGTGATTTCTTTCCCAGGGAAAGAAATTGCTGTTTTGAGCGTTCGCGCTTTAGTGCATTCGCTCATTACGTGTCGACCAAGACATGTTTGCTGAAACATCTCTTTGGTCTTTTAATATAGACCCAAAAAAAACTTTATTCTTATGGTACACTAAAAAGCCAGTAATTGCTTATATAAATCATATAAGAATATGAGAGTATGATGGTATTAGCTTCCCAGTTGTAAAATCGTATTCCATTGCTGAAATTTTTAACTCTATTATGCTCTGGATAGACTCAACTTATACCAGTCAATGAATAAACTTTCAGGAGAAGATATATACTAAGTTCTTATACGTTTAATAAGATTGCAAAATTTGTAACAAATTCCAAAAACTGCACCCATCACTGTACCTCTCTTTGCTCCCTAAAATGGCTAGAACTTCCAAACTACCTCATCTGCCTACAAATTACTACTGCTCACAAACTTATCTTCAAATCCTTCGATTGTCCCACCCTAAGTTCTATCTTGTCCTTCTACCTCCCCAACTGGTCCCTTAGATCTGAGAACCAGCAAATACTTCTAGTACACAAGCCAAACCGATCTTCATGCCAGCTTCTCTTCTCTTACTCCATAGCCAAAACTGACTAGCTATCAGAACTACACTAAATCCTATCGACTTCAAATTCTCTCTTCACACATAGCTTTCATCCCTCTGGAATTGATCTTGCACTCAACCTCCTTGAGAATCTCAATCTAATGTTACAGCCTCTCCTTATCAAGCTCCCTAACATTCCTCCAGGTGATAAGTATATCTAAATATTCTGGAAAGCTGTCAATGTCATTGAACTGGCTACTGAATTAGTAACCTTGTTTCTAATTTATTATCTTATTGTGCCTATTAGTGGTATTGTATTATGAAAATCTGCTTCTGTAATTGATTCTGACTACTATGCTGCTACTGTGTTGTTAACTATGTTTCACAATTGTAATCAAATTTGTCTGATTTTGTTGTTGCCTGTACTGTGGAGCTTTTCTCCCCGGGCCTCCACTGACAATTGGCTCAGTAAGGCCCAGTGGACTTCCCCGGTTAACTAGCTACAAATAAATAATAAATAAATAAATAAATGATCAACTATGATCTATTCAAAATATGTAACAATCCTTTCATCTGGTTAATACAATTTGTCTTAGAAGGAAATAAATTTTAATCTTTAGACTTTGCGTATAATAACTCAATTCATAAAACAGCTAAGAAATATGTTTTCAAAACCCGATTAATATTAAAATGGCAACATTTATACTTTCCCTTTGCATACATCTCTAGATTTCTGGAATCTCAGAATAATGTTAAAATTGAATTATTAAAAAGTGATGGATTAATATTATGTTCTGATCTCTTTGAAAAAGGAAAAGCTAAGTCACCAAAACATTTAATGAATGATTATGAGTTGGATGAATTTGTTACTCAGTTAATATTATCCATTAGTAAGAAATAAAATGAATCTGTAGGTAATATGAATGAAGAAGAACGGAATACTCCCTCCATTCCATAAGTATATAATTGCTGAAGGCTAATTGGACTAAAAAGGAAGCTTATCCAAATTACATGAGTTGATTATAAACAATAATAATTTTGATGCAATATTCTGGAACTTTGTAGATATTAGTGGATTGAGTGACTCAATTGATGGTGAGAGTAAAACTTTGTTACTTAAGTCAGTCAGTCAAACTTCTACAAGTTTATGTTGGAAAGTCTTTATGTGGAAATATATACATAGAATGTTTGTTACTCAGTATAAAATCTCTACGTTTAATGACTTCTATAGTTTGTTGGAGATGTAACAAAGATGTAAAAGCTGATTCACTTATAATACTTGGTTGTGGTTGATTTAGGGGGTTGTGAAAAATTAAATGTATTTTGGGAAAAGATAAGTATGGTTTTTAAGGGGTTATGGTCTGATAATTGTTCTTTAACTAGACAAATATTAATAATGAATTTTCCACTTCCTTTATCTGTAAAAAGACAAACAACAAAAATGTTTTGGAATTTTCTTTTGGTAGCTAAAAAAGTTATCGCAAAAAAACTGGAAATCAAACTCGGTTCCTACATTCAAAGATTTTTTTTTAATTTAATAGCAATGCAATGTAAAACTGAAAATCAAGTGATTAGAATAAGTACTATATACCATACTAAGACTTTTAGTTGTTGGGATAGCCTTAAAATGTTGCTACCAAGACTCTTAATGTGTTAATTGTATAAGATTACTCTGATGATCCAATGTATTCCTAGCATTGCATAACAGTATGTGATATTGAATTTGTTTCTTTCTGTGTATATACTATAATTTGTTTAAAAATATTCTTTTCAGGATATAAAGCCCTGTTTACCCTACACTCCTACTACTTAAATATATTAATAACTTTAAATATACTAATTCTGATATTGCACAATACTATGAAGGTATTAAATACCTTGCTGCTCTGTCTCACACTCTCAGAAAACTCACAATTATTTATTTATTTATATTTATTGACATTTGTTAACCAGATGGTGTCCGACTGGGCCATGAGCCCATTTTCAGCAGAGACCCTGGGAGAAAGGTCCCACAGCTATTAATAGTAATAATCATAATAATAATAATAATAATAATAATACAAAGCACCACAAGTAATAATAAAAATACAGTACAATTAGTAATGCAATGTATTTTAAATGTTCAAGTGGTTGGTACACAATTATCATCTGCCACTCACATAATGGTAATATATATTCATTGATTTAATGAGCTCTGAATGAATGAATTAATATTACAAACAAGTGAATTATATAAGATCTAAATTCATCAATATATTAACAAACAGATGAAAGACCACAAAGAAAAATTGAAGATAAAACATCTTGTTAGAATCACTTATAATGGCTAGTATTTTCATATTTCTTCAAAAAATGGCTTCCTCAGACAGTATGCTGTTTCTGTTTTAAATCAGACGATACAATTCCCTACTTTCATGCTGTCAAACAAATAGCAAATGGCATTGTAACTGAAGATAAGAAATTTGAAATACCATTCTAAGCCTATCCAAACTAACTGCTAACCTATGTATCAGTCATTCCCATTTCACTTGTAATACTTGGTTGTGGTTGATTTATTTATAGCCTGCAACCAGTGAACAGTTTTGCTCACAAGATGAATTCCTTGGTTTCCATGTTTCAAACACATAACAGACTCACTATAAGTGGAAACCCAATGACATGGGTACCAATGAATTTACCTTGAGAGCAAACCTCAAAACTAGATTGGCTTTCATAATAAAGGGTTTAATCAGTTACCTAGTTTTAATAAAGCTCTTTGTAATGCATGGACCAGTTACAGAAAAGAAAAAAATCAGGAGCATAAAGAGTTTTATACCATTTTCAAAGCTTTTGAAAGTGGGTAAAATATTTCAGCACTGCACAGCATAGAGCAAGAAGAAACAATGTGCCTCAATGAAGAACAACCTATTTTAATAGATAGTAAAAATGTTGCTTTGCCATACATTTTGTATATATGTTCCACAAAGTGAAGACTCTAACAGTTTCTAAAGCTGCTTTCCCTTCTGCTTCTGCCTTTAGATTTAATAAAATCCATGTAGGCATAGTGCAGAGCCTACAAGGAATATTACCATATCTGTATACACTATGGTTGTCACCAATCTTTTTTTTTCTGGGCTATCTGGAAATCAAATTGATTTTCCAGTAGTCCAGAAAATGCTGTACAAACTCCAGTATTCTGTTTCAAAAAAGGAAACAGACTATCGGAGTTTGTTAAATCAGCTGATTTGCTATGCATTTTTACAGAAAAGCATAGTAAATTGGCTGAAAGCAGGCATTGGGAATGGGAGAGAGACATCACAAAATGGGAGTAACATGGGCGGGAAAGAGCCATGCCTGGGTGGGGTTACAGGTGATTTGAGGGGTGTGTCCTTACTCCAGTTTCAGCCACAATGAAAGGTGGCAACCCTAGTATACATGGTTCCCTCTTGACAGGGCACCATGCATATTAATCATAGCATGTTGCCGAGGGAGAGCTGTGGAACACGGTTATTGAATCAACGTAGGGAGTGTAATGCTAACTGTGTATGCAGATGAGTAACACACTCCCTGCACTGCCCAATTGTATTGTATCAATGCAATGTCATTTTTATTTTTAATTCTTTAAAAACATGTTTGCGTGGTGTGGCTGAGCCGGTTTGCGTGGTGCAGTGCGGTGCTCAGCACTGCTTAAAGGTAGCACAGAGGTATATGTAAAGGTATAGCAAAATTCCACATATCCACATAGCTAAATGGGTAGATTTATGGCCTCATGTGCAGTAGGTGCAGGGTTTAAATACATGGAAGGGGAAATAAGCATTTTTGCACAAAATACAAATTTTGCAAATTATTTTTAAATACTGGCCTGCTGCACTCAGCTAAGCTCTGCTAAGACATGCTAAGACCTGCTAAGTACTGTACAAACTAAATAACGGCTGATAATGTTTATGCACTGCTTGACTGGTTTGCGCACCACAGAGTACTGCTAAGCACTGCTGAGCACTGCTTGGCTGAGCTGAGCTGGTTTTATGCTAAGTAACTTGCCACATTTTTAAATGTTGGCCAATGGTGTTTAAGTGTGAAAAAACAGGCTATATTAAGCTCACTAGGTTGGAATACAGCATAATCCTTTGGAGTTCTGGCTCTGAAGGATACTGTGGCAGGCGTTGATGAGGGTTTGTGCTTTCATGTGCAGTGTTGGGGCATCCTGGAGTCCGGGGTCATGGTCAGACTCCTTGTAAAAAAACATGATGGCCGGGTTCTGCAGAGAGGTTACCAGGGCTCAGAGTGCAAGCTGGAGGCTTGGGACCAACTGGCAAGGGATCTCACCAGTGCAACTGGTATCCCCTGTACAGGTGAGCAGTGTTGTCACCATTATGATAACCTGAAGAGACATAAGTGGGATCTCTTGGACACCGGGGTCCAAGAATTCTGGGCATGGGATGTCCCGCATGTATGTACCACCAATATCTAATCTGAATGTCTGCTAAACTGGTATGCATAATGGTGTTCTTCTCTCCCAACTGCTGCAGAGGAGAGGGCTTGTAACCTCGAGCCACATGCCAGGTGCTTGGCCAGGTTGCCCCATGAGTGTGGTGAGTACAGATATATTTTGCTACGTGTAATCAAATAAACAAGAAAGAGTAAAGCATTAACTGTGATTAGGTATATGCAGTAAAGATTGTATTGCAATGAATGTGGACTTTCAGCTGTACTGCAATAAGTGCATAATGCCAACTGTAGTGCTATAAGCAGGGAAGACTAAAGCATTAACTGTAAAAAAGTATATGCAATAAAATTTGTACTGTAATAACTGTGGAATTATAGCTGCATTGCAATACCTGCATAATGATAACTGCTGCTCAATAAAAACTCAAAACTATACCAGTAACTGCATGAAGGTATCTCTAATAAAGTCTTTTGTGCAATACGTGTGGAATTGGGGCTGTTTTGCAATAAATGAATTATGACAGCTGTTCTGCAATAAAAACATGAAATAATATCAGTACCTGCATGACGATATATCTAATAACGTCTGTTGTGCAATAAGTATAGATTCAGAGCTGTATTGTAAGAAATGAATTATGACAACTGTTCTGCAACAACACATGAACCTCAGAATTGTCTTTTTTTCACCATGACATGTCAGCTACATGCAGCCAGGCTGTGAGGTACAGTGCTGCAGTTAGGTATACTAGTGTAATAGCTGTAGACTGCAAATAATAATCTATAATCAGATATTGATTGTTGACTTCACATATATTTCAACAAACTAACAATATATTGTGTATACCTGCATTCTATGTAGTAATGTATAGGTTACCTAGTATCTCTGTCATGCCTGAATTTCATAGATGTGTGTTCAACTGTCACAGAAGTCTAGTAAAAAACTATACTACAATTACCAGATCATATTTTCATGCCAGGTGAGCTGTAGGCAAACATCAGTCAGTCAGTAATCAGCAGTGACTCAGTAGTTCAGTTTCCTAAATGTTCTGCATGAAGTACATTTTGCCACACACAGACCAGGGTTCAAATCCAGTGCTATGTTGCACTAAATATTACAGCATCAGTCATATAATATTTACAGATATTCTCTCCACAGGAACTACATGTAAATGGATGAGGTAGCCCATACTATGAGTAAATAATTGTGTATTTAGATGTCACAGACTGTTACAGTCATTACCAGGAATGTGAAAATACAGCATAAAATAAAGGAAATAAGTATAATAATAATAAAAGAAAAGAAATAAAATGTGTAATCTTTGGCATGGCTGCATGCCTGGAGTGTCTGTTAAAGGTTGCTGCAGTCAATTTAATAATTTGATACAGTTGTCCTTTGCCATCATTGATACTGGGTTCTATCCCCATGCCTGCCAAGCAAGGCATGATAGTTGTTTACTCTCTGTAGTGTACACATACATGTCAGTCAAGTATTGTGCTGTCACATACTGTAATTACTAGTATTTAATCCCTCTATCACAGAAGTAACATTGACATGATTATGTAAATAGCAAAGTATAACTACATTAACCCACAGTACACCTTGGTAGTTATATAGGTACACTTGATGTGCAAATGTTCTGTGTAGCTGTGTACCTGCAATTGTTACTGCTTGGCCCATACTGTCCCATGTTGATAGCTTGAGAGGTATCTATGTGCTACAACAGCTATAGGGCACTTTTACACATAAAGAAATGACATAACTGTAGAGTAGATAGCAGTACTGTTGTCAACTATATAACCTATAATGGTATTAATGGACTGAATTTCTCTCTCTCTCTCCCATCCCTTATCTTCGTATATTTATTATTGTTATTCATTGGCTATGGTTTACTATTAACATATGTTGTTACATTATACTTTATTTTGGGGCATGTGTTTTATTGTTATTTATTAAAATGGTTGCATATTAACCTATCTTATTGAATTACCTATTCTGCTGGTCTTATGCTGTAACTGTTACTAGTATGTTGTTAATATACTGACTATTCTGTCATTTATTGTTGTGTTTCACATAATATGCATTGGAATATAATGGGGTTATTTCAATGTTCTGGCATGCAGTTATTACTAACAATAGTTTTGTTCATAACTAACCTATATATATATATTGCTATACCTCCATAACCACAGCATGACAGGGAAGGCCTGTTCCTGTTGATCTGCCTAACCTACCTCAGCTGGCTGTAGCACTGGCTCCTGGCATGTCTGGGACCCAGGCTAGTGGTGCACCTAACACTGGTCCTGCACCACCTTTGGGTGGAACTCCCTCAGGGGATGGGGCCCGGCCCCCCAGCAGCGGTGGCAGAGGGGTGGTAGTCACCCAGGATCAGCTACCAGCCGTAGTGTGCAGAATTGTTCATAGGAGCTATGAACATCACCTGTGCTGGATTGAGGACAGATTGGACAACCTAGTGAGGCCAGCTGGGCCTGGTGCCCAGCCTCCAGCACAGCCACCTTCAGGGCAGTAAAAGAGCAGTGTCAACTGCCTATTGGTGGGGATGTCAGTCACACTGCTGCTGTCTGGAGGCACATGCTTCACGAATTCCACAACACCCTCCCCATCCAAGGTTTTACCCCCTCATGTGTCACACACTGCTCCTGTCTGCTATTTTGTCTGTCTGCAATTGCATCCTTTCCTACTCAACTTATCTCCCCACAAATACCTATATCCCTTCCCCAACATTCCACGCTCTCCTTATAAAAAAAAAAAAAAACGAGCACCTGTCCCACAAAAAAAAAAAAAAAAAAATCACCCCATACATAGCTCTCCATTTTGCACAATGTCCACTGGACACAACTAATTTGGTCCAATTGGCTTGTTAACACATTTATGTTGTCCTCACCCTTCTCTCTGGGGTTTAAGACTCCAAATTCATCCACAATATCTGTCAAAATGCACAGCTCTTGCTGTACAAGAAATGGAAAGCTATGGTTCTTTACCACATGCTTCCTGCACATCCCTATCTGCCTTTAATTGTGTTTTTTCCCTGCTTTCCCCCATTTCATCACTGTCCAATCACTCCCTTTTTATTTTCTATTTATTTTTTTAGTGCTGGTTTGCACTGGGCTAAGCAAACCACAGTGATGCAGCATGATGCACCGCACTGTACAAATTGCTTAAATGAGCTTTAATATGCCTTAATAATCTTATGTGTTTCTCAGAGTGTTGGATACATGTACAAAATAATCACCCCTACCAAGTCTCGAACCCAGGCTCCTGTCAACTACAGCTAAATGCACTAACCCCCTACACCCCACAGATCTTAATTAAAGCAAGTGTTTCCAGCAAAACATACTGATTGCCACTGACAGCCTGAAATTAAACCTAATGGGAAAAATGGGAGTGTATTTGGGACTCTGATGCAAAAATACACCAGTAGACAGCCAAATAAATAATAATGGCAGTATGTGAAGCCTGGGATAGCAGGTAAATGTTCCCTTTTATCTGCAACATCTTTAAAAACACCTGCTAAGGCATCAGTGGCACAGTACATATGTTCACCTGTGACCCTGCTGCAGAACAACTGCCTTTGAAAGCTATGCACATACTGATGGATGCAGACAACGTGCATCACAGACTGCATGTCTGCACATATATCTGACAAATACACCTGCTGCAGCTGCTCAGTAGCTCAGTCTGTTAAATGCTTTGCATGCAGTACATTTTGCCACACACAGTCTTGGGTTTGAATCCAGTGTGTTGCACTTAAATTACATTGTTGTGAAGACAGAAAGTAACGGCTGCGTCGTGTAATTTTAGTCCCCATAGGTTACTGCTACTGAATTATCTGCTACCCAGTTTTGCAGGTCAAAGGCCTGCAGGTAGGGGCACACTGCACATAATCATATAGCCTAACTATATGTCATCTACTACTCTGCTATTGTCACTGTTGCATAACAGATGTACCTTAAGCACATGACTCGATTGGACTGTACAGGGTACCCTCACCCTGGGTCTGCTGTAATGACCAGGGCTGCCACTGCTGCCACAGTTACACATACAGCTTGCTGACCTCCAAAGTGTTCAAACTCTCCCCTATGTGTCTTATGCTGCAGCAGCAGCTGCAGCCTGAAGCATACACAGCTGTATGTTATGGTAGCTGCTATAGACTGATCATACCTGTCAACCCCCTATAACAGGTGATTCGGACACAACCATACATAAATGGGGGGGCAAAGGCCTAGAGATAGGGACATGTTTCACAGTTTGCCCCTACAAAGATAGTAAGTTGATGGAAAAGCAGCAACATATGAGGCAAAACTTTTGACATACTTCATACATCTCTAAATTGGTCATCTGTGATGCTGTAGTCTCCATACCTCAGTAATATCCATCTCAAAAACTAAGAAAGGGCCCAAGGCCTACATGAAGGCCTCATATATTACATTGTGGTGCCATGTCATTGGCTAATGATGGTGCAATTCAGCTATTTTGGATGCAATTAGCAATTCTAATCCACCGATTGGTGCAGAGGGAATTACCTGTTAATGAGAATTACCTACAAAAGGCAAGCAGTTGTTTATGGGGAATAGGTATGTATCTGGTTTTACTCACACAGACAGCATATGTAGAAAGTATTTGCAGAGAAACACTTTAAAAAAGGAATACATCACTCTACCAAGTATGTACTAAATGTCCCAATAAAACGAGATGCAGATGGGAGGATAGAGGTATGGGAATAGGGATTACAACAGTAGGCTTATATTAGATCTATGATATTGACATGTTAGTGATATTCTGCTGTCCAACACCTACAGGCATGCCTCTCAGCTGTCCTTGCTTTGAATCACATCCCTGCTCTATCCTTGTCAATCCCTCCTACAATGGCCGGCTGTTGTAGTAACGATAGTGGATTACATGTAAGACATAGTGATACTAAGTAAGGGTATACACTCCTGTAACATCAAACAATGTACTGTAATTCACCTCCTCTCAGTCTGTCAGTGTCACACATGAATAGGACTAATATTTTACGTGTCCCTGAATGTCTCTGATGTACTCTGGCTAAGTCCCTGTTTCATGGACATTCATCCCTGTCTGGTTGAGAGCTATGCCTAACATACCTCTCAACCTCCTAAAGTAAGAAATCAGGACAAATCCATAATTAATGGGGGGACAAAAGCCCAAACTCAGCCAAACGCAAGTCAACCCATACTCAAACCAAACTCAGCTGTCGACTGTTTGCACAGCTTAGGCCTCTGGCACCCCACACCACACCCTGTACATGCGATGATACCTGTGCCACATCTCTGCCATCCATGACATTCATGCAGGTTCCTGCAAATGTGTCTGATGGACAGGATGACTAACATGTCTTTGTGTAGTGCAGTAGTCATATGTCATGGCAGTTGTTGTGGAACACAACAGGTACTGTATGCTGGGATGTATCTTGACTATGAATCAAACTTTGTATATCTTTGCTGCCTGTTGTTGCACTGGCAGTAGTGTTACAAAATGACAGGTGTGTCATGGACCTATGAATGTTTGTGTCCCAGGAGTCTGAGCGGTTCAATTATGGACACATGGTGGCAATACGGTGCCACAGAATGGCAAGGCAGCAGAACATAAATATGGCATCAGTAAGTTATGCCAGTATATGTGCATGGCTTCCTATGTGCATATGTGTAGAACAGTGTGTCAGGGGAAATGAGGGCAGTCAGCGTCATCATGCTTTCATACCCTGTGACAAGGTCTGCTAACCTTGATACGTGTCACTTGGGTATGCTGCATGTACAAATCTAGATGGTAGCAGACATCAATTATGCTTCTGTAAATGAGGGCAGTTTTGGGCCAGTGGCTACCCACAGGGCCATAAAATTCATAACCAATGCACATAGGCTGGATGGCCATGTCTTTAGTGCTGCAATGGGATATGTTTATACACATACACACACACACAAGTTGGATACTGTGAGATTAGAATCCCTACCTAATAATACTTACTAGAGCTTGCAGTATGCATTGCATGCACCACATAGTTTAACTGATATCAGAGTGTCAGCCAGTGCTCTTAAGGTGGATGACATCAGGAGGCCTTGTAAAGGATGCCAGTGTTGAGACCAGCAGCTAGTCAAAGGGCCTTAACATGCATAACCATTGCACACAGATATGCCAGATGGGGATGTCTGTAGTGCTACAAGATGATATATGTACACAGACAGACAGACAGAAGTTGGATAATGTGAGAATAGAGCCCCTACCTATCTACTGTTATGCACTACAGCTTACAGTTCTTATCACATGTGCCATGGAGTTTACTTGTTATTAGACTGTCAGCCAACACTCTTAAGGTGGATGATATCAGCACACCTTTTGAAGAAGGGACTTTAGAGGCCAGCAGCCAGTCACAGGGCCATAAAATGCATACTATTGCACAGAGATAGCCCATATGGACATGTCCACACTGCTGTGAGGAGAAATATTGATACACACAAACGCATACAAAGTTGGATGATGTGAGATTAGTACTCCTACTATCTAGTATTACACACTACAGCTCATAGTAATTATTACACACACCACAGATTATGTCTGTTGTATATGTTGCTGCAAGCACAGTACTTGTGGAGTACATAAAGTGGCTTTGTGCTAGACAGCATGTGTGGCCTGCAGAGTGATACTGCTTGGTTTTGTTATTGTTTCTAGTGTCCTAGAGGTGGGATACCTGGTAATATCCCTGCTATGTGTGTACACTTACCTGTCTGGCCACATGTGGCTGTATGCAGTTTGATAGTCCAACATGTGGCCAGGGACAATATATCTGTCCAAGGCATGCATTGCATCCATTGTAGATTACATCACCTGTACACCTGTGTCTGTCTACAGGGTGACAGTCCACAGGCACAGGGGTCTGTGGCTGACTGGATTATGTACTGTTGTAGACTTGGTCTAGTTCTATCAGACAACTGTTGTGATGTGTAAGTGCAGATAACCCCAGCATTCTGGGGTATGTGGGGACATTCGTACAGCCCTACCCATCATATCTCTATAAATGTTTATAACAGGAATGTCTCCTTAAATGTTGCTGTGTGTGTATGTTATGTAAATGTGTTATGTAGATATTTGTGGGTAGTCTATGTATCATTGTACTTTATAAAGCTATATGTACCTCTTGTTGTTATTTATATATATATATATATATATATATATATATATATATATATATATGTGCCACATACTGTTAGAGAAACTAATCAAGTGTGAGGGGGATAGGGAGAGACAGATATGTATACGTAGCTGTATGTATGTACAGACATATTTTCACATAGCAGGTCTTTGTGGGGTAAAGGCAACAGACAGGCTCGAGTTAGCTAAGTGGAGGAGCATGCCCAGTGTGATTGTCAGTACGGACAAGGTGACTCCAGGCCAGCGCTACCTGTACTCCAGTCCAGGATTATGTGTGCTGCAGGCCATTGGCTGCTGCTCCTGTTTCCACAGTACTACAGTTCCCTGATATTGTCCAAGCCATTCTCCAGCTATTTGCTGACCTTAATATGTGACTCATACTTCACAACTGTACAGAGCTTCACAGACTGTACAGAAGTTTGCCTCATATTTTTGGCCCGTTACACATAACATTGTGGTTTTGACAAAAATGTCTTTTTCTGCAAATGTTTAGTTTTTCCAACCTCCAAAAGGGCTAGTAACCTTCTGTTTAAATGTTAACTCAATAAAAGCTTATTACATAATGTATTATATTTCTGTAAATCTTTTAATTGTTCTGTACAAATCTTTATTTTTTTCTAACATGTAATATGTAACTTGCAATATTTGGAGCATTCCTCCCCAGGCCTCCACTGAAAATGGGCTCGTTATGGTGCAGTGGACTTCCCCAGTCATCAAACTTAAATAAATAAATAAATTAGTGGCAAATCAGTGAAGACTGAAGTCAATAATTAATGACACACTTTCAGACTTCATATACATCAGGAGATTCATGCTAATGCAAGACCTGTTATTCTACTGACATTCTAGGTTTGTAGGGGCGACTATTTAAAACCTGTCCTTAGTTGTGGGCTTTGGTCCCACTTTTATTCATGGCTTTGGCCAGATGTCCTGCTCTAAGATGTTGAAAGGTATGATGTGACTGGGGTAAATGATGTAACACCACACACAGGGTGACAGTCTGCACACTTCTCCCTGTACATGTTTTTGCAGAATGTCCAGCATTTCGCCCCATGTCTGCTGTGTTCCTCATACATTTGTGGTTTTCTGGTACTATACTCTAAACAGCGGTCACTGACTTATTGTAACTACTGACGCATTTAAGTGATGGCCTTTACATCCTGCAGCTAGTCTGACCTGCTGCAGCCTGCTGTTATAGTAGCCACTTGCTAGGTTACTCAGAGCGTGTATAATGTCTGTCTGTAGTTATGGTCGTTTGTGCCCCCATTTACTCTGGCTTTGCTCAGCTTTCTTGCAGTAGCAGACAGAGGAGTTATGACAGTAGGTGGGATTACCATCATATGAGTAACTGACATGCAGAAGATGTTGGATGCTGCCAGATTCGAACCATCAGCACCATTGCTCATGTCACTGTCCCTAGCAAAGTGACCCATACCAGCCACCAAACGCCAAACAAAGGGGTTCATTCCTCACACTATCAGCAACATTCAGGAATTGTCTGGTCTGGTGGTATGTCATTGAAGGCTTACTGTTACAGCAGTTGTATGGGGACACTGATGTGTTTGGGGTGGGGAACGACCAACCTATGCTCTTCTGGCATAGACAGTGGTGCAACTGTCCTGCAATCCCACTGTTTGACATCTCCCTGGAATAATGTTGTGGAGTTTCCAGTCATGTGGATATTATGGGAAACATACTAGTGAACAGAGGACCTGTTGTCCCAAGTGGCTGTTAGATCTGTACAAGTAGCCCAGCAGCCTACTATAGATCTCTGCAAGTAGCCCATTAGCACACTATATATATAGACTACTATATTCACTTGCATATATGTTGCAGTTCCATACATATGCTACCATATTGTAGTACCCCATACAGGTGGTGTATAGGAGAGTGACTTACCTTGTGAATGCAGCAGTTGACTGGCCAGTAAACAGGGGCTAACTCTGTGTGATGCATCCAGTCCACAGCCAATACATGGTTGGGTACAGGTTGTGTGGCCCATCTGGCATAATATTTACTAATATGCATGTGTGGGTCAGAGTAAGATGTCAGTCTCTAGGGCCCAGGGTTGTCAGTGCATGTCCTATGTGTTGTCTCTTGGCTGTGGCCAGGGCATATAGGGCATGCCTACATCTGCCTACATGGACATCCTCAGAGGGATCCTCCTCTGAGTCCCACTATGGGTGCAGCTGTGGTGACCTAGGCACTGGTGGGGGGCTGTGTATCCCTTCCCTTTGCTGATCCTGCTGCAGCAGTTTCCACAGGATCATATTGTATAACATGGCACATACTGTGAACATCTGTGCACATGTGGCTGGAGAGTACTGCAGGGCTCCACCAGATATATCAAGGCATCGGAACCGTGACTTCAACAGCCAAAACACATGCTCTGTGATGTTCCTAGTTTGTGCATGTGCATCATTATGGCATTCTTCGGTGGGTGGGTGTGCATTTCTGATTGGTACCATCATTCATGGTTACAGTGGATAAACAACATCACCAAGTAAATGACCGTATGAGATGTCCACCCTAGCAAACATCTGGTACAGCTCTGATGCATGCCAGATAATAGGAGTCATGATATCTGCCAGGGCTGCCAGCACACACATTCATGATAATGCCCTAGGCATTGCACACAACCTGGCAGATGATGGAGTGATACCCCTTGTTATTGAGGTAGATTCTACCCTCTTCACTGGCTGGTGACTTTATGTGTACGTGAGTGCAATCTATTGCACCGAGTATCTCAGGGTAGTGTGCTATATGGCAGAAGAGTCGCATACTGGTGGCCCTCTCCTCAGGGGTGTGGGGAACATAAATGTGCTCACTGGCATGTGGTAGCATGGCATCCAGGAACTGGTGTAGTACCCTGGAAGCAGATGCCTTTGAGACCCCCATCATGTCCCTAGCTGGTCTTTGGAAAGTACCTGTAGCTAGTATCCTAAGGTCTACACATACCTTTGTTTCCATTGAGATGGGTTCTCCTCTGTTGGCTCTGGGTGTAAGCTGAGGTTGGCAAAGCTCAGTGAGTTCTTATAGTATGTCCCTGTCCACCCTGTAGTGCTCTACAATCTCCAGCTCATGTAGCTCCTTGTAAGTTACCATGGGCCTGAACACTCTTCTCCTTCTCAGTCTAGACCTATGGTCAGCATCAGCAACAGCTGCATTGCCCTCAGAATCTAATACATTCATATGTAGAAGACCTGCATCAGCCCCTAGCATTCTCTCAGTTAAAATTCCCAAGTCTGTACTCCAGAGGTGCAGAGTATTGGGGAAAAAGCAGATTGTAGGGTGTATGCAACCTTTATAGTGGTCTGCTGTAGGTGTAGCCTGCGTGGTTGGCTACCCATGATGCATTCCATCTGTCAAGTACATCATTAAGGGGTTTAAAGGCCCGAGTTTAAGTAAAACAGGGCTCATCAGTAATTAATATATCATTGGCTTTCTCAGGCAAATTTTTTGATAGCCTTCCTTGCTGAACACTGTGGCTCACCATGCAAACCCATGCTGCAAAAGTAAACAAAGCTTAGCAGTCAGTAGATACACCCCCATGGAAAACACATCACCTCAGAAGTAAACACAGCTTAGTAGTCAATGTACATGCCCCCCCCCCCTTTTCAACTCAGCAGTGTGGCATGCAAACAGGCTCTGCTGAGCTCCAATGAGCTTACAAATTTGTGGACACACCTCCTTTTGATGTCAGCTATCTCTTCTGTGGACACCAACATGGTTCTGTGCCTACACAGATGGGATCAGCGGACACAGAAACTCATTTGTGCTATTCAGTAACCCCAGGTCATTTGCATGCAGATCCATTGCTCAGTACCTGGAAACTACACAGTTTCAGGCCCTGTCTCATTAGCAACCACAGCAGTCTAACATTCTACATACTCCACACAGGGACCTATACTGCATTACTGTTACATACTTACAAATTCTGGTGTTTACAATCTTTTTAAATTTTATTTCCATAATGGCATGTTTGCCCACTGCAGCAAGCCATGCAAACATACCCAGGGTATTAGAAAAATAAAATTATTTTACATTATTTTCCATACAGTTTTGGACACATGGTTTGTTTTGCACATCGCTGTGTCCCCTATGCTGTTTCTGCCACTGTCAGTACACTTATTTTTACATCCTGTACACAGAATTTTTCCGTGTACATTATGGACACCAACACGGGGTCTGCACAACTGCCTATCTACTTGCTGGATTGCAGTACATCATTTGCATGTATTCCACCTGCTTATGAGGTGATTTGTATGCCATGGTCATTTCCATGTTCGCACACGCGTGCACACCCCTCAGCTCTGTTTACCAGATTGCACATCTGCTTACATCTGTGTAAGCACCATGCCACTATGCAATCCCAGGCACAAACCTGATTTTAACAGCATTTGATGTGCTTAACAAAACTTTGTTATGCACATTCTGAAAAGTGCATAATAAACTTGGTGTTTTCCTGTTTTTGTAACATAACTACAGTGCAGCAGCACTACAAGATTAATATATTTCTTAGAAACAAGGTGGTATAACTTAAATGATTCTGGACAAAAGCTTTTGAAAAGAGAACATTTGTTTATTAATTTGTTAACTGAGTTTGAACACTCATCACAGTGGACCAATTTTAGGCTTAGCCCAGGATATACAATAGATATAATAAATGCA
Organism: Protopterus annectens; assembly: GCF_019279795.1. Lineage (NCBI taxonomy): Eukaryota > Metazoa > Chordata > Ceratodontiformes > Protopteridae > Protopterus > Protopterus annectens. The sequence goes on from NC_056746.1 coordinate 1,475,439,418, forward strand.
ATCATAAAAGCATACGTAACAAAAAAAAAAAAAAAAAAAGCATAAAGAATAGTGTGATGATAGTGTAAACAGTCATAACCAGTGATGTAAAGTGTAGAAATGCAGCTAGGGTAGATAATGCGTAATCTATACAATCTGTACTGTGACTGAGTGTAAAGTTTATTACAGAACATGTATGTTAGTGGAAGGATTTTGTAGAGATTAAAGAGAAAAGACAGGATAGAAAGGAGTAAAGATGGCTTGGAGATGATGAGGTAACATGCAAATCTAAATCACTGGTAGAAATAAATGAGTGGGGATGAAAATGGAGGGGCAGAAGCAATGAATTTAAATGTTGGAGCTATTTTGGTAGCATGTGCAATGGGTCTGTTTGAAGAGGAAATGTTTTAGTTCTCTTTGGGAGTTGTAGAATGGTTGGCTGGATTTAAGGTAATCAGAGATGCAATCCCATAATGTCAGTAGTTGTATGCTAGACTGATAGCAAGGGCATAATAAAGAAGAACTAGAAGTGCTGGGAAACAAAGAGAGGACATAAAATGACTGCTTGAATTCTTAAATGAGCATAATAAGAAGCTATCCAGATTACCCAAGACTGGCATAAAATATACATTTATAAAAGGAACTGAGATTTATAAAGAGTACGTTATGCAGACTACTGATAGGTAGAATAAAATGAGTTGTAGACGTATGGAAGGAGGCAGAGAAAGAGTGAGAGAGCAAAAATGATAATTGATTTAGGTAATGTCTTACAGAGAGAAGGTGTCATCATTAAAGCTATAGAAAGAGGTGGAACAGATTAGAGAGGTAGGTACCAGGGGATTACTGTTTCTGGCAGTAGCGAAATTTCTTATGAGAAGATCAGAATATGAGAAAACAAAATTGAAATGAGTTACACAGAAAAAAAAGAGGAAAGGCAATATAGAGTTGACATGAGTTATGATGTATTTTAGGGTATTTTAAATGTTGGTGTAAGTGTCTATGTTATACAATATAAGCATGATTTCTGACTAAACAGAAATTCTTGGCCAAGTTACCTCAGTACCAATACAGAGGCAATGTTTTTACTCCTGAAAGGGAGTGTTTCAGATTTTGGATATGTAGAAAATATATTTAGAGTTGAAAAGTGGTTATTTGAGTTTAGTACATTGAGTATCATAATATCAATTTATCTATATCTATCTATATATATATATATATATATATATATATATATATATATATATATATGATACCACAGAGTAAAGTATCCATAGGTTCATAGGATCATAGGCTAACTGCTCTTGTGGGCCATTTTAAACCTAGAAAATTATTTTTTTGTGCTTGAATTAACCTATCCCATTTGGTTAGCGATTGGCCTTACCCATCCCATGGGCACTAATGATATATTACCCATAATGAGAATAACTGAGATTATACCATAGATACTTTCAGAGGACCCATATATAGGATAAAGCATTTAGGAGCTGCCTCTGTCCATTAGTAGTACAGGGGCAGTCCTGGAGTAAATTTTCTGTTTTCCATCCATAGATCAAAGATGTGCTTGAATATGGACAGGGCTGAACTTTGTTCTATATTGATGGGAAGTTTTTTCCAGAGCAGTGGTATCCTTCTTGAGATATACCTATCCCTCCAAGCCATTCTGTTGATGTTCCAGAAGAGGTTTAGATTTTAAATTAGTAGACTACATATTCCTGATGCCATTTAACTTGCTGATGTGTAGTAAATTCATCAGTATTGGGTCAGGGATGCCTTGTATGCCAGACATAAGTCCCTTTTTGCAGTCTGTAGGATACTGAGTATAATGACAAGGCTTTGAGTCAGTCCATATAGGACATGTTGTATAGGACTTGTATAATTTTAGTAAGGTATCTCTGTGGGCATTCCATTTGCTGCATGTGTCTGGAGAGCTATATGCAAAAGGGGCATTATATTCAATGACTGGCCTAATGAGGGCTGAGTAAAAGAGGGCAATGACATCCCTGCAGCTAGACGCAATCCCTTTGCTTTATAAGCTAAGCAATATATAAGGAATTTTGTACACACAATGATCACATGTTGGTCTAAAGTTAGATTACTATCCACATAAGTCCATATAAGTTCCCAAATCATGAGAAGAATTGTCAGCTCTTAAAGGCATATTGTCAGTGTTGTAGTTCCCTAGGGTAGATGACTTCCCATAGGATACAATAATCCATATTTGGCATTTAGTTTCAGTCCATGATTTTGTCACCAGTTATTAATTCAGGACAAACCTTCCAGCCAGATGGCTGAGTCATTTGAGGATTTAGAGTCATCCTTTGGTACTGGCATTTAACTCATTCTCTCCAATGGCGTTCTCTCTGTTTGCACTGCAACTTCCATGGTCAGAGCCTAAAGTTTTTGATATAATCAAATTATGTCTTTACATTTCAAACAAATGTTCATATCTGTAGCTATTTTAATAACTAGCACAAGTTTTCATTACAAATAAAAGAAAAAAGTTTAGAAAATGAAGCAAGACAAGTTTCAGCATGCTGATTGCTTAAATATGCTTTTCACTTTTGTATTTTTTATTTTTTAATGTTTAACTGTGATACAGTCATATTTGTTATGTATTGTGTTGAATGTATGCTCCTTAAATATGGGATCCATGTACACACCATTTTATATATGAAGATTAGCTCTGAACAAAAGTAATATGCTTGACTTTTACATATGGTATCAAACATAATTCCGAGGATTATGTCCTTTCTATGTATTATGTTATTTACTATTTTAAAAATAAGGGCATGATTGGTAGTACCTGGTCCCTTACATTACTCATTTCAGCACCTGAAAGGTTAATAATTAAGGGCAGGTCTCCACAGCCAAAGCCACCCCCTCGTTTCCTCCCATAACTAAGGCACACCTAGGGGGTTGAGCTAATTCAAATGCCCGAAAATTAATATTCATTATAAATAAGCACTCATTGTAACACTGTCTCAGAAAGCTTGCCCTTTGTAAAAACAATATTATAGTTAGACATGCATTACTATAGTCATTAGAAACAAACATAATGTTCATGCACAATTTGCTGTGTATCTGTTACATGGTCTGGAGATATGACCGGATCTCGTAACATAACACTCTGGACTAAATTTAGCAACAGGCATAGTCTTCGGTGAACAACTCATATCAAGAACTTCTGGATTCATTACAGGAATGGATATATTCTCTAGAACTTTCTCTAGAACTGGAACACTGAACAACTCACTCTGAGATTAAGAGTCTTTCTCACAGGCTATGTGCTGTGGTATAGACTCGGATACCTGTCTCAGATGTTTCAAGCTCCTGCTAAACTCTGGTCCTTGTGATAACACAATGTATGATCTTGTCTCTGCAAAAATATTTTTCACAACACCATTCCAATCATAACCTTTGGATCCTTGCATCCTTACCACTTCTCCTTCTCTTAATGGTTTTAGCAGTTTGTTGGTCTTATCATAGTGAGACTTCTGGGTTAAATGCTTCTTCAACAGATTGGCTTTACCTGACCTGTTGTTCTTGACACATGGAACCAACAATTGATTCATCATCTTCTTTCAGCTGTTCCCATTAGGGGTCACCACAGCAGATCATCTGTTTCCATTTCTTTCTGTTCTCTACATCTTGCTCTGTCACACCAACCACCTGCATGTCCTCTCTCACCACATCCATAAACCTTATCTTAGGCCTTCCACTGTTCCTGTTACATGGTAGCTTGATCCTTAGCATCTTTTTCCCAATATACTCAGCATCCCTCCTCAGCACATGTCCAAACCAACGTAATCTTGCCTCTCTGGCTTTGTCTCCAAACCTTCCAACCTGGGCTGACCCTCTAATATACTTATTCCTAATTCTGTCCACTCTTGTCACACCCAGTGCACATCTTAACATCTTTAACTCTGCCACATCCAGCTCTAACTCCTGCCTTTTTGTCAATGCCACTGTCTCTAACCCATATAACATAGCTGGTCTAACTACCCTCTTCTAGACCTTCCCTTTCACTCTTACTGGTACTTGTCTGTCACAAATCACTCCTGACACTCTTCTCCACTCAATCCATCCTGCCTGTACTCTCTTCTTCACCTCTCTTCCACACTCAACATTATTCTGAACTACTGAGCCCAAGTATTTAAACTCATCCACCTTTGTCACCTCTACTCCTTGCATCCTCACCATTCCTCTATCCTCCCTTTCATTCACACACATATATTCTGTCTTAGTCCTGCTGTCCTTCATTCTTCTTCTTCTCTCTAGAGCAGATCTCCATCTCTCCAGGGTCTCCTCCACCTGTTCTCTACTCTCACTGCAGATCACAATGTCATCTGCAAACATCATAGCCCACGGGGACTCCTGTTTGATCTTGTCTGTCAACCTGTCCATCACCATTGCAAATAAGAAAGGGCTCAGAGCTGATTCTTGATGTAATCCCACCTCCACCTTAAATGCATCCATCACTCCCACCACAGACCTTACCGCATTCACAATATCCTTTTACAGATCCTGTACCACTCTTACACACTTCTCTGACACTCTTGATTTCCTCATACAATACCACAACTCCTCTCTAGGCACCCTGTCATATGCTTTCTCTAAGTCTACAAAAGTACAATGCAACTCCTTCTGACCTTCTCTGTACTTCTCCATCAACACTCTCAGAGCAAAGATCGCAGCTTTAGTACTCTTTCCCGGCATGAAACCATACTGCTGATCACTAATCATCACCTCCCTTCTTAACCTTGCTTCCACTACTCTTTCCCATAACTTCATGCTGTGACTGATCAATTTAATCCCTCTGTAGTGACTACAGCTCTGCACATCACACGTATTCTTAAAAATCATTACCAAAACACTTTTTCTCCATTCCTCAGGCATCCTCTCACTTTCCAAGATTTCATTAAACAATCTAGTTAAAAACTCCACTGCCATTTCACCTAAACACCTCCATGCTTCCACAGGTATGTCATCTGGGCCAACAGCCTTTACATTCTTCATCCTATTCATAGCTATCCTTACTTCCTCCTTGCTAATCCATTGCACTTCATGATTTACTTTCCCCACATCATCCAACCTTCTCTCCCTCTCATTTCAACCCCACAAAATACTCTTTCCATCTCCTCAATACACTCTCCTCACTTGTGAGTATGTTTCCCTCATTATCCTTTATCACCTTTACCTGCTGCACATCTTTATTAGCTCGATCCCTCTGTCTAGACAATCTGTGCAGGTCCTTTTCTCCCTCCTTAGTGTCCAACCTTTCATACAACTCTTCATATGCCTTATCCTTAGCCTTCGCCACCTCTCTCTTTGCCATGCACATCATCCCCTTATACTCCTGTCTACTTTCTTCATCTTTCTGACAATCCCACTTCTTCTTTGCCAACCTCTTTCTCTGTATACTCTCCTGTGCTTCCTCATTCCACCACCATGTCTCCTTGTTGTCCTTCCTCTGTCCAGATGTCATACCAAGCATCTTTCTAGCCATCTCCCTTACTAGCTCTGCTGTAGTTATCCAGTTATTTGGTAACTCTTCACTGCCACCCAGTGCCTGTCTTAACTCTTCTCTGAACTCCACCTTACAATTACTCTTTTTCAATTTCCACCATTTGATCCTTGGGGCTGTCCTTACACTCCTCCTTCTCTTCTTGATCACCAACGTCATCCTACAAACCACCATCCTATGCTGCCTAACTACACTTTCCCCGGTCACCACTTTAAAGTCTCCAATCTCCTTCATACTAGCCCTCCTACATAATATATAATCCACCTGCGTGCATCTTCCTCCACTCTTGTATGTCATCCTATGCTCCTCCCTCTTGTTAAAATATGTATTCACCACAGTCATGTCCATCAACAATTGATTACTGATTGGTAATGTGATGCTGGTTTGTCTCAACAGAAATCTCTGAGCAGGTGAACGAAGATGTTTATCACGAGGAATGTTTCTGAGATTCAATATATTCAGGAAAACATCACAATTGTCTCGTTTTGACTTCTCTAGTAACTACTTTGCACTTTGAACTGCACATTCTGCCAAACCATTTGACTGCAGATACTCTAGGCTACTTGGGACATGAGTAAAGTCCCATTCTTTGGCAAATTTTTGAACTGTTGGCTTGTAAACTGCATGTTGTTGTCAGAAATCACTTTGCACAGACTAGTATGAACTGCAAAATTACACCATCTTCATAATGACAGTACTGGATGCTGGATTAGGAAGTATGTCAGCCTGGAATAAATTGGAGTAAGAGTCTACTAACACCAAATAATGTTGACCATTCTACTTGAAAATGTCGGTCGCTACTGTCAACCATGTTAGTTCAGGAATCTGGTTTAGTGGTTCCTTCTGTTGATGTGGCTTTGTACTATTACACCTGGAACAAGATAAAAATGCCCTCTCAATGTCTTGTGACATAGAAGGCCAAAATACTATACCTGTTGCCCTTCTTTTGGTAGAGTCAGTTCCTGGGTGACAACAATGCAAGATAGTCATGCATTCTTGTTGCAAGGACTTTGGAACAATTACTTTTGGACCTTTCATAATGATACCATTGTCAGATAAAATCTCATCTCTGTAAACTAGATTGCTTTGACAGACATCCTTGATTGATAAAGTGGTTGTGCCTTTGTAAAACTGGATCTGTGGCTGTGTGATCTCTCAACTAATCAAGATGTGTGGAAAAAAAAGTTCTCACTTCTATGACTTCAAAATCAGGGTTATCATTCTCATGCTGTTCTTTGGTGTTTCTGGGTGATCTGGACAATGTATCAGCAAGATAAAGAAGTTTTCCTTTCTTGTAGACAAGAGTGAAATTATACTTTTGCAATTTCAATGTTATACATTGCAATCTGGATTGAGCTGAATGCATTGGCTTTCTTAAGACAGTAACTAGAGGTGGAACTTCGAACATGCAAACACAATTTCCAAAAGCTCTTTCTCTACCTGGGCATACTGCATCTCCATTCGGGTAAGAGTACTTAATGCATAGGCAACAGGTTGACCCTCTTGTGGAATGACTGCACCAAGGCCAAATTCTGAACCATTACATGAAAGAGTAACTGGCTTGTGAACATCATAGTATCTGAGAGTTGGTGGACTAGCAATTCTCTGTTTCAGGACATCAAATGCTCTTTGGTGTTGATCTAACCAAGACCAGGATGTATTTTTACATGTCAGCTCTCTGAGGAGTGCTGCATGTTGGCTCATGTCTGAAATGAACTTGCCTAGATAGTTAACCATCCCAAGAAAATGTTGCAGGGCTTAAACATTGTCTGGAGCTGTCCTCTCAAAAATGATTCTCTGTTTTGAAGGGTATGATCATATGCCAGAACTAGTAAAATAAATGACCAACATAAGTAACCTCTTGTAGTCTGAATTTGCATTTCTGTGGATTGAGCTTAAGATTCACTTGATGTGCCCATTTGCAGAATTTTTCTGAGGTTTCTGTCATGCTCAACTTCACCATTACCTCCTACTAGTATGACATCTACTATAATAGCACAAGGATACCCAGAAAAATGTTGCTCCATTGCACACTGAAAGACTTCATTTGCAGAATTTATCCCAAATGGCATTCTCAAAAATCTGTACCTGCCAAATGGAGTATTGAAAGTAGTGAGCAATGATGATTTCTTGTCAAGCTGAATTTGCCAAAATGAGCTCTTTGCATCTACGACAGAAAAAACAGTAGCATTCAGCATAAGTGCTGCGACTTCTTTGACTGTGCACAATGGATGATGAGGTCTTTTAGCACTTAGCTCAAATTTCATACATCAATACATATTCTGATGCCATCTGAGCTTTTCTTATGAGCTACCATCATGGAAGATACCCATTCAGTTGGAGCAGCAGAAACAACTGGACAAACCACACCCTGTTGCACCATTTTATCTAACTTAGCTTTGACTCTGCCCTACTCATTTTATTGGAACTTTTTGAGCTAGCCTAATAACTAGACTGACATCTGGATCTAACTTCATGGAGTACACAACTGGAAGATTCCCTGGTTTGTCTTCAAAAAGATCAGCATAGGTAGAAGAAATGTACTGGGTGAAATTATAGTAGTGGTCTTTCAAGCTAACATGGTGGACTTCCTAATTAAATGAAAGCAGTCCCATTTTCAAAGCCCTAATAATGACTGGATGTGTCTCCTGACCACATAAAATAACAAGTCATAGCTTCCTCCAGCAGAGTAACATGAAAGTACTACTGGGCCTTCGGTATGAATTTCTTCACCTCCATAAGCAACAAGCTTCGCACACCTTGCCAAATCAAGCCTTTCCCCATGACACACTAGCAAATGTTTCTGCTGACATAACATTGCACTTGGAACCTATGTCAACTTTGAGCTCAGTGGGTTTGTCATTTATCCGAACAGTCCAAAATACTTCATTCTTTGCCCTTAAATCTACTGCATTGACCATTTCATAAAGCACTGACACAACATCAACATAAAGAGTAGGGTTGCAGTTTTCTAACTGGTCAACTCATTTTTTGAAATGTTCCCTTTTAATGAAAGAATGTGGGCCTTTTGATTTACAAAACCTTTTGAAATGATTCCACTTATTGCATTCGTGGCATCGTTGAACAAATCTAAACATTTTTCCCTTTTAGATTCATGATTTCTATCACAATTACAACAGTTGGCAATGAAACTAGTTTGGGGCCCATGCTTTGAGTTTGCTGATTCACTCTTATCCCTCACTGAGACTGTGAAAACTCTGGAATTTGCTGGAAAGCTCTGGGGTTTATCAGTGAGTGCTGCAGGAGTTATAGTTGCTGCCATGTGCTTGGGCCTGTTTCTTTTAACAATGTGCTGCATACTATCGACATGAGATTTGTCACTGTGCCTTTTACAGCTGTTCTCATTTGTAAGCATACTTGAATACTTTTCTGTGAGCTCATATATCTGACAAATCTCAATGGCCTTATTCAAAGTTAAATCACTGTCACGAGGCAAAATCGTTCTCACTGCATCATCTTTAATACCACACACAAGTCTGTCTTTTATCAACTCATCCCTTAAATCATCAAATCTGCATGTTTAAGCTTTACTTCTCATATCAGTTATGTATGCTGCAAATGTTTCACCAGGCTTTTTATCCCTTGTGTAAAATAAGTGCCTTTCCATTGTAACATTTGTCTGGGGGTTGCACATTTCCTAAATTTAGCTCTCAAGGTCCTCCATTGACTCAGCCTGTACAACAATATGATGGTTTCCCCTTCTCCTGCATAGATAGCAGGTACATACACAAATGAACATTCCCTTTCTATGGCTTCTGACCCAGCTAAATTATCTTTATCAGAAAATACATCCTGTATGAAAATGTCATACTCTTGCACAAACACTCTCCAGTTCTCTGCAATATTATTGTCAAACACAAGTGGACTGGGTTTTCAAAATCCATCTGCCATGCCCACAAAGTATGTACCAAAACACTGAAAATATGGCCCTTGTCATTGTGTGTGAGCACACTGTTCTGTGAGCTTGTAATAACATTCAAATGCACAATAAACTCTTCTAAATATTGCACTTTGCGAAATAACTTTAGTGCAACAATGTACAAACATGCAAACACTTTATACACTTCTGATAACTCGAATATCTTTGATTAATAGAAAAAATACGTACTTAGTGAAATATACAGTTGTTTCCTCCTATTGTATTCTTTTTTTGCAATTTGGACTTTATTTCAAACGTTTTCCATAGTAAATTGAATATTTTTATCAATATTGGACATATCGGTTTATTTGAATATTGTTTTGTATACCTTGTTTCAGTTTTTGCATATAAGAAATAGTTTTGAGCAAGTTTTAATGTCTGAAATTTGTTTCTGACCTGTTTTGTGAAGTATGCGTGCAGTAGGGATGGTTCACTCTTTTATATTCCTGCAATGCTAGCCGGGTGCCTCTCAGATTTAAGTGGAAGAACTGGAACTTTTTCTGGCAACAAATCATTTTGGCCATTCTTCTTTTAACTTCATGTCCCTTTAGACATGCTGCTTCTGAGAACATGTCATTCGTCCCTCTCTAAAATAGATGACAAGCAGGTGGGATATTTCGTTTTGATGCTTTAATACATAGAAACACATCAGGAAGGATAGCAGTATCAAAAAGTATTGAAAAAATGGTTAACAAACAGACCTTACATACATACATGCTTACATCTCAACAGCTTACTACAAAATGGCAGTCAGACTTGCACATGCTCAGTATTTGCACACCTGTGCAAGCCCTTTCACAGCTTCTTGAAGGTACATACACACACATTGATCTACAAAGTGCTATAATAAAATTACAAAATGTGCTGCCAACCATCATTATAGGACACATGACAGCCTCAAAGTAAAGCAACTTCCTTCAGGCACTATTAACCTGCTCACAGCTTGTCATTACACATAAGCTTTATACATGACCCAGACAAATGACCAAATCTAACCAATATTCTCCAGCACTACAGTCCCAAAAGATCATGGCACTCTTCTAACAAAATATTGCAATCTGCAACTAAATCAAACAATATGGTAGAGACTCACTTTACTCCTCCTTCTCTCTCTCGAAATTCCATACCTCAGTCTCTTTCTTAGAATATTAGAAAACTATAAGTCTTGCAAGCTACACTTAAAGACTCCCCTAAAATATTTGGCTATGCTGTTGCACCTCTCTTGGGATAACCTAAATACTTCCTCTCTCTCAGCCTCTTTTCCTGGTTATGTAGTCTCTCTACTCACTAAAGTCTCTCATACTCTGATAATAAATAAGCATACTCTCATACTTTGACAATAAATAAACTCTATAATAAAAGGAAAAAATTGCTGTCCAGGACCAAGAAGGAGCAGGTGTCTAATTGGAAACAATCTCTCCTTAGCCTGAACAAACAAATAAGAACACTAGTGAAACTCTCCAAAGCAAACTTCAAGTCCAAACTGGCCACATCTACTAAAGACAATCATAAGGCTTGCTTCACATATGTCCACAATCTCAAGGGAAGCACTCAGATCTGCTCAGAACTGGTGGTCAGGCACATACACAAATCCTGTATATATAGCTAACCTGCTGGCAGACAGGTTTAGTGAAAACTTCACTCCTCTGTTCCCCATCAGTAAAACAGGACATCCCCAGTACCTGCCCCCTCCCTTTATCTCTAGGGAGCAAGTCATCACTGCCCTCTCAAAGGCAAAAAATACAGTGTCCATGGGACCTGATAACATCCCAGGCTGCATCCTACATTAACTCAACCAGGAACTTGCAGCACCATTAGGCACCCTATTCAACCAAAGCCTGACTATTGGCTTCATCTCAGCTAAGTGAAGGACAGCTACTGTCATCCCTTTGCACAAAGGTGGGGCGTCCACTGATCCATGGAATTATAGACCCATCAGCCTAACTAACCTGATTTGCAAGGACATGGAGTGGATTATCATGGACCTCATAAATAAGAACATTGGCAACCTTCAGACACTTGATTCCACACAGTTTGGTTTTGTCAAGGGGAGGTCATGCCTGTTAAATTTGGTTGACTTCTTTGAGACAGTCCCCAAGGCCATAGATGAGGGGAAGACAGTGCACACTGCCTACCTTGACCTGGCCAAGGCCTTCGATAATATTCCCCACTCAGGTATATTAGATAAACTCTCTCAACTAGGCATCAGTCCATATGTTACCAGACGGGTAGCAAACTGGCTCACTGATAGAACCCACCTAATCAAAATAGGGGAAGCCACCTCAAGTAGTCGACCCGTAACAAGCGGTGTACCCCAGAGATCGGTCTTGGGGCCTCTGCGATTTGGGATATATTTCTCAGAGGTGAAGGCCAAATCTAGTGGGATATTTCTGACTAAGTTTTCAGATGATTGAAGTTGGGTGCTGTCATCAATTACTCTAGTGATGTGGACATCCTCCAAGAGGGTCTCACCCAAACAAATGACTGGTGCCAGAACATGGCCTTAAACTGAATGTTAAAAAATGCATCATCATCTCTTTTGGGGATAATGATGTCCTCACAAATTATCACATTTATAATAAGGCACTAAGCACGCAATCAGTCATGAGGGACTTAGGATTCCAGGTTGATAGCAAACTGACTTTTGACCACCATATTGCCTCCATTGTACAGAAAGCTTTCTACATGGCCCACCTCATTAGTAAGGGAATCTCATCCATGGACAAGATGGTCATAACATCCCTGTATTCTTCCCTTATAAGACTAGTTATTGAATACAATGCCCCTTTTGGCATGTACCTCACAAAGCACATACAGCAGCTGAAGAGACCACATAGATTCCTCATCTGGAGAATCCAGGGCCTCAAAGATCTACCCTACATGGATAGGCTAAAAGCCCTGTCCCTCTACTCAGTGTTCTACAGACTCCTCAGAGGTGATCTCTGTCTGGCATACAAAGCAATCTCAGACCCCACCCTGATGGGACTGCTGCATATCCAGAAGTGAAGCTCCACTCAAATAACCCAGTCTGTGACATCAATAGGACTTGTTTGTGAGACAGATTTGTGTTGCAGAGACTCCCCTTTTTGTGGAATAGACTCCATCTCCATGTAAAGCAGAGTACCTCATTAATCATTTTTGAGCGCAACCTGGATAACTAGATGGGGAACAGAAAATACACCCATGGGATTCCACCTATGTCCCTGCTGGACAGTGGCATAGGGTGCTGACTTGTTGGAACATGGGCTAAATTATTAGCTAGGCTTGTAAGGGCATCAGGACCAATAGCCTAATAACTTTGTATGATCCTATGATACTGCCCTTAGCAAAACCACACTCTTATATACTACTCTTTGTGCTTCAAAGAACGTTCCACTCTTATTGCTCAACCTCACAAATTACAAACATTGTTATGCCATAAAGCTTCTGCCATAAAGTTTAGTAACAAATTGCATTGTGTGTCAATCATAACTAATCTGTTTTAATTTCCTTATCCTCAAATATAACACTATATGACATTTTTATTCTACTGTGTAGTAGTGTCTACCCAGTCGGATCATCTCAGTAAATAAATGCAATAAATAAATAAATATACACTTAGATATACTAGACTTGTATTCATACTGATGCAGAGAAGCAAGAAGACCACATATTGCATTACTGCAAATGGATAAAATGAGGCTACACTGGCAGCCATTTCCTATGTAAAACACCACTCACTGAGTTAATGAACAATGTGTTAATGTCAACAAGTTGAAACCTAGTCCTTTAAGTAGTAGAATAATGGATTCTATCCATCATGTGGATAGTTATATTCTATAACCCTTCAGAAAGTCAAGTTAGACTATAAACTGGAGCAGGCTGATGGGAACTTTTGCTAGAACCTCTGGTTAACGTTGAAGATAGCCAAATTAAGTAGAGTGGACTTTAATGCACATGGTTGGAAGTTGTTCAGTTACATTCTCAATATACACTTGGGGAATGTCAGTCATCATGTAACCATTATAATCAGCATTGATTTTGCTCTGGTTAATTTTTTTTTGCAGTGAAACACTGAATTAATAGGGTAAATATCTCTTAGAAATCCTCTGACTCATTTTTAAAATGATCATTGATTAAATGGAAATGATCTTTCAGATTTAAATATCTTGTAAGTAAGTATCTGTAGTTATGGGACAGTTTATACGAAGCTATGTCTGACCAAGAAGCAAAATATCAATATCAGTCCTGCAACCATATATGACTTATTGAAATAGAAATCTCAAAAACATACAGAGGATTTTTTAGTGAATTTAATATGAAATGGAATATCGTCTATAGTAATGTCTCTTAGAAAATGGATATACTTGATTACTGATTGCTGTGTCCCCTTCTGTAGTGTTTTCTAAGTATGAGTTCATAGGTAGTGACTAGGCATGAAGCCTAAGAGACCATTAAGGAGGCAAGACAAAATTCCCATTTGCCGCAAAACACTGTCTGGTTAAATGAACTTGCTCAGTGTCACACAGTAAGGAAACCAAGGCTAATGGAATGAAATCCTGCACCACATGAAGTAGTTCATTAACAGCTCTTAGACTTAATCTTTTATGCTAACTTCTAGATAGATATATGTGTTATGCTTGCAGTCATATATAGTTATATATCTCAGTAACCACTCCAGCTACACACATACTTTCAGCTGTACTTTGTTCATCCATCTGTGTGCTTTCTTACAGGGCTAAGCATTTATGTCTGTGTTGCTTAGTTTGTTGAGAAATTTAGAAAAATATAAGAATTACAATAATATAAATGCATTATTTATAAATGATAATTAATATGTCTTAAAAATGACTAGACACAACTTCTGCATACTGCTAATAGACTTTACTGCACCCCTAGTAATGTTTTTAGGCAGAGTTCCCCTACTAGTCATTCATCTATATTAGACTCAAACTTGGCAACTTCATGACTACACTGCTCAGTGCTAGAAGTCTAAATAGAACGATGTCAGAACTTAAGGCCTTCCTGTAGTGTGAACTCATTCGAATTTGTGTAGTTATTGAAAAATGTTTCAGTGTTAAGATAGCACTCCCTCTATACCAGGATTTAGCTTCTATCATGTCTTCATACCCTTGTAGGAGAGTATCTGTGATCACCATTACCTTGCATGAAATTGCTTATGACCCTAACCTGGAGCACTTGGAGATCCAAATCATCCTTAACAAAGATCCAGTTATTTCTTCATTGCTAGCTACAGTTTTCTGACAGTCTCCCAAAGATCATGGGAATTATGTTAACACTCATATAGTCAGTGCTATAAAACATTACTGTACCACCTCCGGACAAAGAAGTCAGTAAGATAATGTTTGATAGCATTGACTATATGAGTGTTATGTTTGATATTTTGCCTAATGCACACGGTAGTGGTGTATGATTTCTTGAAAATTAGCACACCAATCATCCCAACTATCATTGGCATTCCCAATATTCACAAAAGTATCTTGAATCCCCCCATTTAGACCCATGGTGGCAGCACAAAATTTGAAGACATACCTACTTGTTGTGTTGATTGATAGACAACTCAAACCTGTCATTCAAGATTGCCCACAACTTTTAAACGACTCTTGGGATTTTCTGGAAAGGTTCACTCCCGAGGTATTGTCTAAAAATACATATTTTTTAACCAGTAACATAACTGATCTTTTTACATACATCCTGAATGAGGAAGGATTACAATTTTTCAATGACAGTTTGACTGATTTTAAAGCTCCTTCAACAGATATGATCAAGTTGGTTATGGAGCTGATGTCTTTAGTACTTAACAAAAAATTTATTTTTTTGAAGGTAAAAATCTTCAAACAAGTAAGGGGGTGGCTATGGGTGCAGCATGCAGCCCTATTTATACTGATTTAGTGCTTCTCACATTGGAAAAGTATGTTTTTAAATCTCAACTGTATGGTTTCTGTATGGTATATTTGAAATACCTGAATGGCATTTTTGAGTTATGGGATGATCCTGAGGAATAATTTATTCCCTTCATTTATTATTTAAACAGCACTACCAATTTTTCAAAATTTACTCACAATGCTGAAAAACATTGTATTAATTATCTTGATACATGTATCTCCAGTTCGAATGTAGGCTTAAATCTCAGATTCACAGGAAACCAGCATTCAGAGATTCCTATTTGCATTTTAAAAGTTTTCACCCTTTTTTTTATAAAAAAGAAAAAGCTTGATTAAGGGGAAGTGATCATAGGTTCATAGGTAGGTACTAGGCTATTGGCCCAAGGGCCTACATAAGCCTAGCCAACAAGGTTCCCTGGCTTACACCACCCAAAAAAGTTATTTTCCTGTGCCACTGTTGAGCAGAGACACAGACATGATCCCGGGGTGTATTTTCTATTTCCCATCCACTCATTAAGATTTTTCTTGAAGAGTGCTAATGAAGAACTTTGCTTGACATAGATGGGTAGCCTATTCCAGAGTATGGGAAGTCTCTGGGTCAGGAATCTATCCCTCCAGCATGTCCTGTTTATTGTGGTGACAAGGGTTAGGTCCCTAGAGCATGTAGCTTGGAGGGATTGGGATTTCTTTAGGTGTAGCATGTCCAACAGTTCTGGGTTTGACATAGCTCTATATGTTAGGCAGAGATCACCTCAGAGTAGGTGATATGCTACTGAGTAAAGCTGGAATTCTTTGAGGCAGTCAGTGTAGGGCATTTGTTTGAGGCCAGTAATCCTCTTTGTGAGGTAATTCTGTGGCCTTTCCAGCTGCTGCAGATGTCTTGTGAGGTACATTCCAAAAGGGGCACTGTACTCTATAATGGGTCTAATGAGTGTCGAGTAGAGGGGAACAATGACCTCTTTTTTCCTGGATGAGAACCCTTTTATGATGAGGTGTGCCACATAAAAGGACTTCCTGACTACTGTGGCGATGTGACTAGCAAAGGAGAGATTACTTTCCACCTGGGTCCCAAGGTCTCTTATCACACATTCAGTGTTAAGTAGATTGCTGCCTATGTGGTAGTTCATGGGTACAGAGTTTTTACTAAAGGGGATGACACTGCACTTTTTGGCATTGAGCTTGAGGCCATGGCTCTGACACCAGGCATCTGTCTCAGCGAGGCCCTTCTGTAGGATGTCCACATAATTTGGGGACTTGACTATGGCTCTTAGTTTGCAGACATCTGTGAACTTCATTAGCCAGAGGCCTTCTGTGTTAGCCTGTACTTCAGGGAAGTAGATACCAAACAGGAGAGGTCCCAGGACGGAACCCTGTGGTACTCCCCTTGTCACTGCTTTGAGGTCAGATTTGGAGTCTGCAACTTTTACAGTGTGGGTTCTGTCAGTGAGCCAGTTGGCAACTGATCTTGTGACGTAGGGATTTATACTGAGTTTAGTGAGTTTAGCTATAATTCCAGAATGGGGGATGATGTCGAAATCCTTAGCGAGGTCAAGATTGGCTGTGTGAACCACCTTACCCTCATGTACGGCTTTGGTGACTGCCTCAAAGAAGTCGATCAGGTTCAGGATGCATGATCTGCCTTTCACAAAACCAAATTGGGTGGGATCCAGAGTTTGAAGATTACCAAAGTCTTTGTTTATGAGTTCCATGATGATACATTCCATGGCCTTGCAAACCAGGCTTGTCAGGCTAATAGGTCAATGGTTCCCGGGATCAGTGGTGGCTCCCCCTTTGTGGAGTGGGATAACTGTTGCTGTGTGCCATTCAGTGAGCACAAAGCCTGATGTGAGGCTATTATTGAACATGGTGCTTAAGTGGGGAGCCAGTTCACTCTGAAGTTCGTGTAAAACACAGCCTGGGATGTTGTCCAGTCCCATGGATGCTGTGTTTTTGTCTTTAGAGAGTGCAGCTTTTACCTGCGTATTTGTGATTACAGGTACTCTGCATTCTTCCTGTATAGATATGGGCCCTTTAGGGGGAGGGGGTGTAAAATTAGCACTGAACCTATCTGCCAGGATGTTGGCAATATCAGTTGGTTCTATAATTTTCATGCCTTTGTGCTGTAACTCAGAGCAGATTTTGGTGTTGCCATCGAGATTCTTGACATAGCTATAGAATGCTTTGTGGTTGTCCTTAGAATTAGTGGCAATTTTGTTTTCATAGCTAGCTTTGGAGGATCTTATAAGGGATCTCAGCTTCTTACTGAGGCTGACCAGGGAGCTCCTCCACTCATGGAATTTTACTCTCTTTTGCAACAGTTTCTTCCTTCTGTTGTACAGTTTGTTTATGGCAGGGGACCACCAGATTGGCTTCCTTTTTTTGGAGGATAGCATCTTGGTTCTGTTTTGGATAGCAGGATCCATGCACTCCTGTAAGTGCTTATAGAGTGCATTTGTGTATGATTCAGCAGTTGTAACTGTATTGTCCATCTGCATGGGTGCCATGAAGTTCACCACTTCTGTCTTAAGAAGCATAAAGTTGGCTTTGGAGAATTTTTTTACCATGATTTCCTTAGTGGGGTGTGGGGCGGGATGTGGATATCAAGGTTGATTAGCTTATGGTTGGATTGGACCAACGAGGAGATGACTTCAGGTGTGGAACACCAGTCACTCATGTTGGTAATGACTAAGTTTAGGATATTGTTGCCCCTGGTGGGAGTATGGACAAGTTGATCCAGGGCATTGGAGTTTATGAATTCCAGAAAGTGTTGAGCTAAGGAGTTGGTACATGAGTAGTTTTCCCAGTTAATGGTGGGGTAGTTGAAGTTGCCCATTATTAGGGTGTTTGGTTGAACCCTAATATTTTCCAGTACATCAAGAAAAGAGGAGTGGGAATCCTGGGGCATGGTGGGGGATCTGTAGCAAGCTACAATTTGGATTGCTGTTTTGCCCAGAGTTAGTTGCACTTGGATGACCTTGGATGCATTATACTGAGCAACTAGCCTGGAGGTGTGGATATCCTTAATGAATATGGTCACATCTCCGCCTTTGGTGTTTCGGTCCAGGTTATATGGCCGAAAAGTGTGGTATGAGTTATAGCCTGGTAGTGCAGGGGTGCTCTCTTGAAGCCTTGAACCAGGTCTCAGTCACTGCACAGATATAAATGTTCTCCATTTTAAGGAGTGCCTCGAGTGAGTGCATTTTGAGATTTAGACTTCTAGCACTGAGTAGCATTACCCTCAGTTTTTGCTTGCCTGTTCCTGTTATGGTGGTAAATTTGTTATTTGAACCTTGCCTAAAAAAGGCACTATAGAGGCAGCAAGAGCCTTAGCCAGTATCTGGAATCCCAGGGGCGACAGGTGCAGGCTATCTGTGGCAAGGCATCATGGTCTGCCGACCATGTCATCCCAAGCAGACAGATACTGGATCCCCTTAGAATGACACCAGAAGCTTAGCCAATTGTTGAAGTCTATCATTTTGTCTTTGTACTGCGGTATCATTCGGGGCGATGGAAGAATGCTACTCAGGGCTAGGGTCATACCTGCCTGGGCTACAAGACTGGAGAGCTCTTCCATGTTTTTCTTCATGTAGTCCATGGAGGTATGTCTCAGGTCATTCACACCAACATGGACAATGACAGAGTCATATTTGTACTTGTTGTGGAGTGACCTGAGTGCGTGGGTTATGTGGAGGATCCTGGCACTCGACAGGCAGCTGACAGTAACCTTCTCCTTGTTTAGCCTGGTGAGTGGGACATCAGTGTGCCTGACTATAGTGTCACCTATGACTAGTGTGTTGGGTACGCTGTTTTGCCTTATTGGCTGTGGTTGAGTGGCACACTGAGCCTGTGGGCTATGTGTCATTTGGGTTGTGTTGGGGATGGAGGTTGCTTGCGTTTCTGCTTTGGAGGTCTCTGTTGCTTAGACAGATTATTATTGAGCACCTCTGCAAATGTTTTTGTGTTACTATGTGTGGATTTTGGTGGTGTAGATTTAGTGAGACTAAGTGATGAGTGTGGTGCGGTGCAAATGTTTACCTTCTCCTCATGACTGTCAAGTTCAGTCTTGGTTGGAGAGAGCTTTACCTCCAGTTTTGCTAGATAATTGCATCTCTCACAGGTTGTAGTGTTGGGTGGTAGGAGAAGAGAGTTGTCTGTGTACATGAGACAATTTCTACATTTTCTCAAGATACCCAGACTCATCAGATAGACAGGAGAGAACACTGGGAGCTGACCCTTGGACATGTCTGAATAAAAAATTATTTTCCTCAAGATAAGTGAGGAAAGTGAGTACAAGAGCTGTTTTTCTCTAAGTAAGTGAGAAAAGTAAGTTCAAAAACTGTTTTCCTCTAGGTAATGAGGAAGATTGAGTGCTATAGTAATTAGTAGCTTATTTAGTGCTTACAAGTTCTGAACAAGTGCTGAGCATATATAAGCACATTTAAGTGCTAAGACTAAGAATCTGTATCTGCACTAGACAAGTTACAGGACATAAACAAGTGCAAATGCAGGCTTTCAAATCAGAAAATTGAGAGAGATGGAAGAGATTGCCCAAACAGCCAATAACTACAATTTCTGGGCCAGAACCACTCCTTATGTGGTAGACAGGTTGCCTAGTGGTTACCACTCTCTTAAGCTAAAAGGCTTCCCTCCAACACAGAATGGCTTGGGGGGCTCAGAAGCTTACATACAGTCATGGATACAGCAAATCTGTATCTGGAACACTAGTTACAGGAAAGGCAGGAAACAGGCTTACAGGTTTTTTTTTTTTTTTTTTTTACAGAAAAGTAGCAAAAACAGTAGTAAAAACAATTCACGTGCAGTGCAAGCTTGCACACTTGAGTATGTAGCAATATTAGACCAAACACAGTTTAAAAAATGCAATTTAATTAAAAAGGACTAAAAGCAAGTGCAGAAAGAGTTTATTAGGTAGAATGTGGTAAAGAGATGGGACTGGGGGAGTGTCCCAGATCAAATCTACAGTGGGGCGGGCAACTGCAAAAGCCACCAAATTTTAACTACAAGCCAAAAATAGGGAGGGTGGGTGAGACAAAACAGTATAAACAGAGATCTAAGCAACAACTAACAGTATAAACTCTAAAACCACAAAAATACACTCAGCTCTGTATATTTGCAGATCGGTCTCTCAGAACAGGGAGACAACAGTTTCAACAGAGATCTAAACAACAATTAACAAACTCTATAGCCAGAATGGTATCTTCTTTCATTGAAATTAAGAATGAGATGGATGTCCTTGGTAAAATATTGGTTGACAGGGGTATCCAGTCAATCTTATCCAAGATGTCATGACACAGGTTTTGGATGAATAGGGTAAAAAATATAAATCCAAACCAAGAGTAGGTTTGAATGAAATTGACAAGAAGCAAAAGAGAAATTTGAATGAGGAGACCCTGATGAAAAGTGTATAGCCTTTGAGAGGGCTTTAGTTATTGAATGTAACAAATGGTCCCATATGTTCAAAGTTTAGTCAACAATAATTGGAATATGTTTTAAACTAGCCCCCACATGTATAACATCTTAGAAACAAAACCTAATTTTTTTTATAAAGCAGCCTTCAAAGTCAATACACTTTTGGAGAGACCTGGACATTTTAAGGAAAAACTGTCATGTAATTCATCTCACAATGAAGTTTGAAAAAAATGGGACTTCAAAATGTGGTTCTTATAAACAACGTCGCAATATTTTTGACTCAGACATCTTAAAGCTTGAGAATGGTATGGCTTCAATAATTTCTCTACAAAAACGTTACTGTTTTTTTCAGTATTAGCATATTTTGCCATCTACTCAAATTGTCCCAGTTGTTATGTGGAAAAAAATGAGCGCATGTTGAAAAAGAGAATATACAACCATGTACACAATATTCAGAAGGGGAGTTGTTTGTACAGCACTGTTTTCAAACATACTCATCATTCATCATCATCATCCCCTTTTTCCCATTTACATGGGGTCGGGCTATCGTATTAACTGTCGCCAACTCACTCGATTCAGTGCCACTCTCCTGCCTTCTTCAACACTCATGCCTGACTGTCGCAGATCTTCTTTCACACAATCCAGCCAGCTCTTTGCTGGACGCCCTCGCTTCCTCTTACCTTCTTCCTGTCTGTCTCAAATCTCCCTCACCAGATTGTCTTCTGCTTTTCTACACATGTGCCCATACCATCATAATCTGTTCTCTTTGATCTTTTCTGCAATCGGAGCTACTTTGGCTTCTGCTCTTATGTCCTCATTTCTTCATCTGTCCTGCAGTGTGCATCCTACCACCTTTCTCAGGCACTTCATTTCCATCACCTCTAGCTTCGTCAACTGTTTTGCCCTTACTGCCCAGGTTTCTGTACCATACAGTAGTACTGGTCGCAGCACTGTCTTGTACACCTTACTTTTCAGCTTCTTTGGCATTCTTCTGTCATATACTACACCTGATACTCTATGCCAGTTGGCTGCAGCCCCTCTGATTCTAGCTTTGACCTCTTCATTCAGACTACCCTTCTCCTCAACCACCCCTCCCAGATACTTGAAGCTGTTTACCTGTTCCACTGTCTTCCCATCTATCTCTATTCTCAGCTTCTTCTGATTTCCCCAATCTGTTGCCATTACCACTGTCTTATCTGTGCTTAGTTTCATCCCATGTGCCTTCAGATTTGCATTCCATTCTCCTATCCTTTGCTGAAGTTCTAGATCAGAGTCTGCCTGTACTGCCACATCGTCTACATACAGCAGCTTTGTTGCTCTGACCCCTCCAACCTGTTTGCTGATGTAGTCCATTACCAGTATGAACAGCAGTAGGCTCAGAGCTGAACCCTGGTGTACACCCACTCCCACTGGGAACCCCTCAGTGAGGCCAAACACTGTTCATACTTGAGTCACTGGGTCCTTGTACATAGTCTGTACTAATTCTACCAATGTTTCTGGGACTTCACACCACCGCAGTACTGCCCAGATCAGCTTTCTTGGGACCTTGTCATATGCTTTCTCCAAGTCTAGGAAAGCCCAGTCTGACTCTCTCCTCTTCTCTAGTTTGTTCTCAAGTATCTGTCTCAATGCAAACATCGGGTCAATTGTGCTGCATCCTGATCTGAATCCGAACTGTTCCTCTCCCATCTTACATTCTACTATTCTGCGTATCCGTTTATCAATCACCCTCTCCAGAACTTTCATGCAATGTGGTAGGAGTTTGATGCCTCTGTACTGTCCACAGTTGTGGATGTCCCCTTTGTTCTTGTACACTGGCATGAGTATGCTTATTCTCCAGTCATCTGGGATAAGCCTTTCTCTCCACACTGCAATTAGTACCCTCAGGAGCCATTTCTCCCCTAGCTCACCCAGCATCTTTATCATATCTGCTGTGACCTCATCTGAGCCTGCTGCTTTCCCTGACTTCATTTTCCTTAGTGCTGCTCTTACTTCTTCTAAGCTGGGCTCCTCTTCTACTCTCATTGTAGGCTGTTTCTGGGGCAGTATTGCTTCTGTGGGGTTTTCTTCATTCAGAAGCTGCTGGAAATATTCCTTCTATCTGCCTTTGATGTCCTGTGGGCTGGTAAGCAGGTTGTTGCTGGAATCCCTTATGAAGGGTGTCTGACTATCTTCTTTATCTTTCTGTCTTTGCCTTGCAACCTGGTATAGTTTCAAACATACTCTAATGTAGTAATTTTAAGACTTTTAAATTTGGTATATTGGAAAAGGCGGAAAGACATCCCAGAGGGGTGAATGGAAAACAAGATTAGAATATAAAGAACTACTGTGACAACTAAGACTGAGTGCCATAACCCCCCATGTTTAAATTAATATGTTCCCATCCAGCCAGTTTTAAGATTGAAAGCAGACAAATTATGCATTTCTTGAATAGTAAATCTGTTTTTACACATTGGAAGCTGGAGATTTCGTTATTATTATTTATATGAATATTTATTTAAATTTTAGGATGTTTCTTATGGTTCTCACATCATGTTGCAATGACTGTTCACATTTTTAACAGTTTGTTCAGTGTCCACGTTTTTGAAGGAAGAAGGTTGATTTTAAAGCACTCTTTGATATATCTATAAATATTGGAATTTTAATTTTTTTTGCATTGTTCTTCTAATTATGTCCATATCTTTCTCTTCAGGATGATCTCTGTTTGATAAAAGGATTATTTTATTCATAAACCTTGCAATATGAATCAATTAACAATGTGAAATAGTAGTTTTGGTACAAAACAAAGTGATGCAACAGGTTGTTTTATTCTGATGAAGTCCTGATGTGTAAAGGGATGAAAGTGCTCAATAAATATTTTTTTTAATTTTCTTTAATGTGTTATACTATTTTAAACATTTTTTAAATATTATTAAGTGTGTTGGTGTGACTTCTCAATTTACATCTGGAACATTATCCTAAAAGATTAGCATTAATCTCTTTATACTCAGTAGCCTACCAATGACTTTTAGGTGACCCATCTCCAGCTTTTTGAGCCATGAAAATGAAAGATCCAATCATATTTGATATCCTATTGTTTCTCAAAATTATTGCCTCTACTAACACCTACACTCACTAAAACATAAATCTACACCAAAACGTACACAAGACTCACTGGATGGATAGGTTCCAAACACATCATTTTCAGAGGCTGTGGAAGACGTTTCCATTACAGGTCAAACAAAGTACCACTTTGGCTATCTTTAAGGCTAGTCTTTCAGACTGGATGGGCAGACACAAATTTATACCTGGGTTTTCATGTAAGACCTTGCTTTATTTGGTAGGTAAGGAGTTTTAAGTGGTTGACAAGGGTGGCTAGAATTGTTATGTTTGGCTGCATAAAGGTATGTACAGCTAGGCATCCTGTGATCAATGTTATCACTTGCCTAACGTTGTTCCTATCCTATGTTTCTATTCTTTTAAAGGATAAATGCAACAATTATCAGTAAAGTTATAAGGAACTATGCTGCAAATAAAATGGCCTTAAAACATTTATGTCATTTATATTCTGGGCTAAACTTTCTAAATGCTTATAATAGTGCTTATATAAGATTCTGTGTGAGATATTTTCAAAAAGTGCTGCAGAATCTTGAACTTTCATAAACGTATAAGGAAATGTTCTCCAAAGTAAATATATTTACTTTTGCTAGTTAGCAGTATTTCTGGAAAAACTCTCCAAACAATCGTATTTTGGTATCATATCATGAAGAACAAAAATGGTTTTGTGCAAGACTCTTGGTAATTCACAAACATTGCATCTCTAATTATGGCCAAAATAATACAATATATGTGCAATGAGCTCTGATGCTTATTAACAGTGCATGCAGCCAGGCCAGTGTGCACAATGATAACCTGTTCATTGTGGTCTCCACAGAGACCCATAAAAAGATTGTGTTAGATCAAGTTTCCTCCCCAGTAA
>NC_056746.1:1475474130-1475509130 GCF_019279795.1 Protopterus annectens
TTATGTCCAATATTAGAACTAAGATAATTGAGAAAGGCTCTGTTATTAATAATATGTTGTCTCGGTCTCCCAATTTGAGAAGTGAGTATGTAGAAGTTATTACTGCAGTTGAAAAGTTTGAGAAAAGTGTGGCAACATGTAAATATAAGAAATTACAGAGAGATAAGTTAGTTTATCTCAACCACACTGCTTATTCTATGGCTCATGGCACTTGTTTTAAAGTTCAGAACAACCCTGAATTATTGATTTCTGGTGATTCTGTGACTTTAAATTCAAACCTACCCACGGAAGGTATAGAGAACAAAAAGGGAGATGACATCACACTGTCTGTAAGGGGAATGAGAACAATATGCTGAATCTCGATGATGGCGTGGTTGAATTACCCTTGTATTCCCCTAATCAAAGTATTCCAAACGAAAGTACAAAAATTACAAACAAAATAAAATACCAGAACAACCAGGGAAGGAGTTGTTCGACCAATCAGAAGACGTGGAGCACAACAGACTTTTTAAATCAGATTGTACCTGTGAGTACAGAAGTTAAGGTTATGAACTTGTCTAATGTTGACTTAAATAGTGCCCATTTAGATGTTTTGAAGGGGTCTATATCACCAAATTGAAAAGACCGGTGATCGAACGGAATTTACATCAGAAATGCCATTCATCAAGGTGTTTATTGTGAGATCACGGTACAGTGAAGATCAGAAAAATTGCCCTTTCCTCACTGTACTGTGATCTCAGAGTTGGTATATATAATTAGCAGGGGTGTGGTGGGCACAGCCTCGCACATGAGCGACTTTGATAAACGGCACTTTCAGTGCAAATGCTGTTCAATCTCCAGTCTTTTCGATGTCTTGATATAGACCCGTTTTAAAGTTAGGATTGAATTTTATGCCCAGTCACAGAGTGAGTTTTGTTGAAAGTATTATAGATCTCAAACTTTTTACACAAAAGTTGAACCGAAGTTATTTGTTAAATGGAATAAACACGTCTAAGACAATGTTTAGAACTTATGTTTTTAATCCTTCTTTAAATAATGCTTTAAAAGTGTTTGAAAGATGTGAGAATAATTTTAGAAAAATTTTGAACAAAAAAAAGGAAGTGTTGTATTTTATAACTTGAATAAACAAAAAAGAAAAGCTTTGCATGAATTATGTGATAATACTGGTTTGAGATTTATGAAAGCAGACAAGGGGGTGGGGTTGTTATTATGGACAATGAAGTTTATTTATCTCAAATGAAAGAATTGTTAAATAATTATTATGAATGTGTGTCTATTACATTGGATTTTATTGAAAAGAGTAACCAAAACATTAAATATACTCCATGAATTATTAATGAACAATTACATTTCTCATGATATTCATGAGTTTTTATTAATTGAAAACACTGGAGTTGGAGTATTATTTGGTATACCTAAGTTACATAAAATTTAAAAAAGGCTCCCGTTTAGACCCATTGTATCTGCTCCTAACAATAAATATGAATGTATTACTTTATACTTCAATATTTTATTTAATCCTTTAGTACAACAATTACCCACATATTTACATGATTCATGGCATTTTTTAGCGGAGGTGAGAGAATTTCACAATAAATATAATTATGAACAACACAATATTAAAGTGTTAAGTGCTAACATTTGTTCCTTGTATAATTGTATTTCCTTAATGGAAGGCTTGGATTGGTTGAGACTGTTTTTAAACCAATACACCACCTTTCCGGAGAATGACATTTTTTGTTTGTTGCTGTTTAATGGAAGTTATTTTGGAAAACACATTTTTTTCTGTTTGACCAATCATATTACAGACTAGTCAGGGGAGTAGCAATGAAGGTTAGTGTAGCCCCTGCTTTTGCTAACTTAGTAGTTGCTTGGTGGGAATTAAATGTACTAACAACCAGCAAGTATTAAAAAAAGATTTTACTCTACAAAATATATATTATTGATCTTTTCTTTATATTAGACCTTAATGACAGTGAAGTCATTGACTTTGTGAATGAATTAAATAACCTTTCTGATTTTCTTAGATTTACTATGGGTGGAGTGGGGACAAGTATCAATTTTTTAGATATTCAGTTAAATTGGAATTTGGAGGAGAAAAAGATAGATTCAAAGCTTTATAGGAAAAACACTTTTTCCAATAGTTACATTTTAAGAGTGGGCATCTACTATTCATGAAAAAGAATATTCCCAGAGGCCAGTATATTAGGGCCTCAAGGATGGCCACTAGGGAAGAAGAAGAATTTAAAGTTAGACATTTTGAATATTATTTCCATGTTTTATGAGAGAGGGTATGATCTTGAATTTTTATGTTAAACAGCTGAAGAAGTTAGTAATAAAAGGAAAGAATAGTTTCCACTGATATTATGTAGTGATGTAAACAATTTCTACACAAATATTAAGAAAATGTTGACAAAGGAAGATTAGTGTTTGGATTAGACATGTCATTAGATAGTGGAAGCATTTGAGACATTATTGTCTCTAACTGGAAAATTATTGAGGGTAACATTGAATTGTTGGAAGTTGTTGGTGAAAGACCTAGGTTTGCACATAAAAAGTATAACAGCATTAAACATATATTAGAGAAGGATAACACTCATATTAAAACTCCCTTTACCAACAAACAGTTAGGCATGTACCCTTGTGGTACTTGCAAGGTTTGTAGATATAGTCATGTTTCCCCTTATGTTTCTGTACATCACACAGATGAAGTTATTAAAATCAGTGGCAGGTATACATGCAAAATGAAGGGTATGATTTATATAGGGCTGTGTTCTGGGCGTCCCTCTTTTTATGTACGCATGACCACCCATGGACTAGAAAACAGGATTAAGGAATATTTATATGCCATCAAAACAGGGCATTTTAACAATGACTTATGTAAACATTCTAAGTCATGTGAAAAGTGGAAAAAGTATTTACTTGCTGTCATACAAGTTCCTGAAGACACGAGGAAGGGGGATTATAGATATAAATTAGAGAGATTAGAAACTCAATGACAAATTAAGTTAAATGCCAATCAATATTCTGGGTTGAATGAAAGTATCAACATCAAATGTTTTTTGAAAATAGAAGAAGGAAAATTATAAATTGAATTTAATTATTTATTAGGTATTGGTGTTGCTAGCTTGGTGGATTCTAACTATGTACCATTAAGAAGTCATTTATTGTATAATTGTATAATTGTTTTATGTAGTAATTTTTTTTTGGTCAGTATCAGTTTAAATATAGTGTTTCTTGTCACATTCTATGTGTATTTTGAAGAAGACCTTGTGGATGAAAGCGTATGATTAAAAAGCTTTTTTATGCTAAAGTTTGTGGTATTTCTATATTTTTTTCTTCCCATCTGGTCTTCAGTATTTTTTTTTAACTAGGTATTGATGTAATCTTGACAAGATGTATAGTTCCATAGCTTACAAATAGTACATGACAAGTAGCCTACAGCAATTGGATGGGTGAAGGTGTAGGGTTACAGTCAGGGTGTCTCACAGGGCTTTGTCCTTCTTGCATGAAACATAGGAGGAAAAAGTAATAGTGGATGGTGACTTAAGTTTACTAAAAACAGACTGTGATAATATTGATTCAACAACATTACTAAAAAAAATATTTATAACATATATGTTCTGTAATAACAACTACTTTAGAATGCTTTAAATTGTAATAAAACTTATCAGGAAATGAAACATGTCAAGTCAAGTTTTACCACTGTTGTTGTGCAGAGATCATGAGGCCAGTACTTATTTAGGTTGTATCCTTCAGATCTAGCTTTTCCACCTGAGGTGTTCTACGCTCTTTATGCAGTTAAAGGGTAAACTGATGAAATCTGATACAGACAGAGTATATTTGCAAAAGACGTTGACTAAACTGACCTTTTGGGCATAGGAAATAATATGTTGATAAAAACATCAAAAAATTAAGTATATGAAATTTAGGATGCGTAGCTTAAAAGGTGAATTGATTGAGACTGTAGATTTGTATAAGGATTGGGGTACATGAGTAGATTCAGCTTTGAGTTTTTCTTATCAGATCAACCTGTTGGTTTACATTAGTTATAGAAATATAGATTGTATACACACACACACACACACACACACACACACACACACGTATATATATATATATATATATATATATATATATATATATATATATATATATATATATATAGGTTGTATTAAAAGCTTTATAAAGTGTAGGAAATCAGAAATGATTATATCATTGTTTCTAAGTTACATTACATGCAAACTAGAGTATGGAATAACAATATGGAAATCTTATAAAAAACAAGTATGAGTAAATTGGAGAGAGTACAGCAGAATTATACCGAGGACTTCCATGGATATGAAAATTAAAGTTATTGTATTTAACATTTGTTAACCAGGAAAGTCCGACTTGGAACAAAGTCAGTTTCCAGTGGAGGCTCACGATACTAGTAGTTGTAATAATGGGATAGATGATTATAAAAGATGCATATGTGTCATCAATACTCAGTGCAATGATGTCCTACTGAACAACTGTTATGGACATAGCATCTTGCTTTCTCTGCAGTGGGCCATACCTGTCAACTGTGCAGATCTTCACAGAATGTCTAGATGTAGCCATTATAGTGTTTGTTCTGTTCATCCAAACATCTATGTAAGTCTGGAAAATAGTTAGAGATGAAACTAATGAAGTAATGACAGACACATGAGTTGCAGACTCCACCATCATCAGAACAGTCATGGTAATGCAAAATGTATCATGCTACTAACTTCATAGGTTAGTAATAGGCATATCTATGATCTTTCCCTATATATTCCCCCTAATGTTAGGCTTTGTATACATGTGATGCTCTAAGAGGTGGATAGGTCGGGTCACACCTGAAGAGCCTGACACACACTGGGGAAGGACAGCTCACATATGGCAACCACTAGAGTGTCTGTCAAACAGACATGTCTGTGCCACTGGTAGGCCAGTTGATGGAATGTTGCCCATATCCATATGTTACTTTTGAATATGAGTATTATACATGTTTGTATTGTAAATCTAGGATACCTATATAGGGCATGATCATAGTAGAGCACTGATGCAGATGTGTGCATTGAACTGTATGTGATTTATTGAATTAATAACATTCAACTGTACAGTGTTCTGCTGGACAATGTTCACAGTTGTGACAGATATATGTAGTCACATACACATATACTTGGGTTATATCAGCTATATTAATACTTAATCAAAATTGATTTCTCTGTTGTCACCCAGTGATGTGGATCAATGGCCAGAAGTCCTGGTATATCAGGATGAGACATACGATTGAGCTGCAAGACTGTAAATACAGTGTGCCATACTTACATAGAACACAAATGTATACCAGGTATCCTCTGACATGTGTATGTACGCATATGTTCAGCTGAAAGGCACAGAAGTAATAACTTGGGTCACAAGCAGTCCAGAAAATAGAATGTGCATGTTGCACATGTGTGCAATCCCATGGTCACTGCATACAACAAAATTAAAATGTGTACTGCTACTGATTCTTGCATTGCCATGACACTGATATGGGTACTACAGTAGGCATGCTTATCAGGTAGTAATTAGAGAAGTGTACAACTCTGTTATGACCCACTGTCCATGCATACCACTAACAGCTATATTAACACCCTTATACACTGGACATCAAAGTGTACACACCCCTGTTGGAATGCCAGGTCTGTGTGCTATATGCCAATGAGAGCAGAGAAAGTCATGTCTAAATGTTTCTCACCTCACATGTGACCCATAACCTATGAATTCTATTGAAAAAGAAACAAAGCCATCTCATGGAAGGTGAACAACCATTGCCAAGTGAAGATGTGATATAATATTAGAGTACAAACCAAGACAAATGGATGCTGTAATCATCTTAGCAGGTGTTTACACAGCATATCAGTGTAAGGTTATGCACACACATTCAACTGGCTTACTGTACTAAGTATTAATACCCATATGTTTTCACAGGACAGGTCGTTATGTTCTCTGTTGAACTGAATGGGCTATAGGTCACAACACAGGTGGGGATTGTGTTGACATTTGCTTTTGTGGGGTCATGTTTCAATTGCATAACTTCCATGCATTGAAATAGAGGTGTGTACACTTTATATCCACTGTAGCTATATGGAATCAGAAGTACCTGACCTGTACAACCAGCCTTCATCAACGATAGAGTAATCTCCCTTGGTGGACAGCAGCAAGACACAAAGCACATAATAGGTTGCTATAGTGGCTGTACAGGGACACATAGGTGCAGACCACAACTTGAAAGCAAGTGCACCTTTATCTGAGCAAGCATGTAGGTTCACAGGTGACTTCCTGTAAGGCTGACTATGACTAGAAATCAGACATATCCAAACTTCCAAGGCCAATTGCAACCATGTCTCCACATATGTACACAGTCTCAGAGGCAGTAACACAAGTCAACCTGTACTGGGGGTAAAGCACACCTCATACACACATGCCATGGATACAGGCAACCTGCATCAGACAGGATAGATGGGAACAATGGCATCCTGTCCACAACATTTGTACAGGGGGATATGCACATCAACCACACTCCTGCCTGCATCAGTGGTGAGCATGCACATAATGCCAACTGATGGCAACAACAGCAAGTCTCCATGAGGCATGAAAACATCACAGTCTGCTTCCTACATGAACTCAGGCATATGCTCACAGCTCCATCACACACTACAGTCAAACACAGACTTGCCACCAACCAAATACCATCCACATGGAAGATGGCAACTGTCATCCCTCTACACAAAAATGAATGGAGAATAGTAGATTATGCCATTAAGTGTCCAACATTGGGGGAACTGGTCAGGTCAGGGCCAGGAGTGTAATGCAAGATATCAAAGCCATGATAGCGCACAGTGTTATGGTATTGTCTGGATTATTTGCAAGTAATAGCCACTGTTGATGTGCATGTGGACAACCGCATGAGGTCCTCTGACCTTTATTCCTGTTACGTCTTTCAGGTACAATGCCCTGGAAACGTTTGCCAGCATTCATGAACATTGAGAATGACACAATTATCCAATTCATCATCCAGCATCATGGCATACTATCTGGCTGCAGGGCCCAGAATCTGCAGGAGAGGATCACCCTGTGGAATGAGCTCATCCACAGAGTAAACAATGTCAGCCTGCACAGCCAAAATTATGAGCAGGTGCGGCATTGTTGCACTGACCTAATCCGCCACACCTTTCAGCATGCTGCTGCTGTTAGGAGGGACCAGCTAGCCACAGGTGGGGGTCATGCCATCCAGCCCCACTGACTCATGCTGAGGAGCTCCTCACCAGCCTTGGGGCACCTGCCTGCCAGAAAAGCCAGCAGGCTGAAGACAGCATTGTGGAGGTGGTCTCCACCCACACAATGGACATGGAGCATTCAGGTAAGGCTTCAGGGCACATTACTAGACCACTGTTGCTTATTCATTTATATCTGTAAAGTATGCATATGTCAGATAAGATAGTCTGTTGCTGGAGTGTAGCAATGAGCAGATGTGCATAATCCTTAGTATTGTGGGTTTGTACTTTCAATGTGCTGAAATGCTGCTTCCACCCTGTACCAATGCCACAGGTGTGACTACTGACATTACTTCTCTCACACAACTATTTATGTCCTTCTGGTATACAGCTGGGGCCGCAGCCTGTAGCTGGTGAGTATGGAGTTGTTTTATTAAGGTTTGACAATACACCAGCCATGTTATGGCCATGCTATTTGCCATGCACACATTTAACACACCTACCCATAATGCATGCTGTACATGCTCATTTTTGTTCGTGTTAACTGCACTGCATCACAGTGGTCATCATGGTGGCATATCTGAAGGGCATGTAAGATTCCTGCAGTATACCTAGCAAC
Organism: Protopterus annectens; assembly: GCF_019279795.1. NCBI lineage: Eukaryota > Metazoa > Chordata > Ceratodontiformes > Protopteridae > Protopterus > Protopterus annectens. The sequence goes on from NC_056746.1 coordinate 1,475,482,015, forward strand.
CTGTCAGTGCAAGATGTGTGGACAGAGATGAATATAATGGTCGGACAAATGGCCTACAGTAGGGACATGTCTAAAACATTACCACTTAGACATTGGATACAACAATGTATACATTACTATTACAATGGCAACTGTTCCTAATATAAATTATGGCAGACCACAATAGCACATTCCACACCTTTTACAACTTGTAATGTGATCCTAACATGAGCAATGAATGTGTAATATGGAATCCTATGTTAGGACAGCAAATATGGGGAATACAAACCTTACAAAACACTGGAAGTATATTTGTGCACACACTCCAAGTAACATATCCTTGAAGCAGCTTGTGATGTACTGACAGCATTCACTCTTCTTGACCACACACCTGCTATCAAGTACAGGGCCTCAATGGCATACCAAGTAATGGTCTGCTGTCCAAGAAGTATGCCCATGACATTTGCCCACTCACCTGCAACAGTGGCAGCGTGGCTTGCATATATCATACAAACCATGAAATGGATTCCATAACCGAAAGTTAGCACTCAGGAGGTGGAAAAGTAGCCTTATCTCACCATTGCATATACCATGGCAAACAGTGCAGTCATCTATGTGTGTATGAATTATGGGGCAACACTAATGTAGAAAATAAACAGATTCCCATCCAAAACAGATGACAAAACATGTTGTAAACTGGTCATGTAGGCTGACTAGAAACATGCAGCAACACTAAGGGACTTGCAGGAATATCTAGCAAGTACTGCCTGTGCAGTATCTGTGTTGACAGTCACCTGGAGTCTGCATAAGTGTGGCCTATGGGTTAGGGTAATCAGAAGGAAGAGTTGTCCCACATGAAACATCATCCAGAGCTCTGCACAGGTAGCATAAGCATAACATCACATCTCACAAAGGCATGTGTTGCAATGTGTAATGGTGTCATGAGACCAAGGCCCAAACCTACAGACAGTATTCATAAAGATATGTGTGGTGCACAAGCAACAGACACCTCACTCCACCTCAGGGCCACCATTCACAATTTTTAGCTTGCTGGTGCCAGTGTACCCCTATAGGGTAGCTGTTCCTTAGCTGGAACTAGGCTGGTAGACATGGAGTTTAGATTTTGGAACACTGCAAAATAACACTCATGTGTGGCCCATAGTTGTCAGGCATCTGTAATAAGGCTGAGAATGGGGAGGGGTGACAGCTTGAAACACAACAGTGAACTGAAGCATACATCTAAAGCTGACTAAGAATGGCTGTATCTGAACACTGTCAAGGTTATGAATTGTGCCAGACATAACTCAGACTCTACAGCAATAGTGAAGCCACTGTGTGACCTCCAAGGGCTGTGCACATGAGCTGACTTTGCAATCTGGCAGAGTTGGGGGACCTTTGTAGGGCAGAGTGACCATATAATGGCAAGTGAAGATGGGCCATGCTAGTATTCCCCTTCCATCTATAGTGACTGCTGTAGTTCACTTAACAGGTGCTTCTACAAACCATTGTGTTAATGGTGTGCACACTAATGCAACCCACATATTGTATGCATCTCATTCAGCATTTGCACGACTAACACATTTGTTTGATACTGCACTGGATTGCACAGGTTAAATGTCACATATTAGGTGTGTGTAAAGTTAAATGCAGTATTGTAGCCCTATTGCATATCATAGAAGAGGCTGGCATGTCAACAAGGGTGTGTACACTCCTCATATCCACGTTAAGCTTTGAAGGTTGTCAGTGTAAACAGATTTTATTGCACATACATGCGCTGCTGATGATGAGATCTGCAAATGAAAGGTCAAGCAATAATTATTGACATCAGTCCTCATATCATCCCAGGTATGTGTCAGACAAACACAGGGGGGCTGTGAGCAACAGAGCAAACATAACTCCCACACATATACACATTCAGCAATGGTCTGTACACTTGTGATGTATAGTGCGCAGTACATGTCAGTGTGCTGGACAGGTGCACAGCAATACTGTGTACATGGGTGCAGTGTGTTCCAGGGGAAGAGGCATCACCTACTAACACAACTCATGCATCACAGAGTTGTATAATGTTGGTGACAAGGATTGAGTATGGCTGCAGTGCATGCTGTTGAGTGCCATATGTTATGCTTGTTGACTGTTGGGTAATGAGAGGTCTGTGTAACATCTTTGTGCCACCTCACCTGTAAGTGAGTGTGTGTGTGTGTGTGTGTGTGTGTGTGTGTGTGTGTGTGTGTGTGTGTGTGTGTGTGCGTGTGTGCGTGTGTGCGTGTGTGTGTGTGTGTGTGTGTATGTGTGTATAGAAGTAAACCATAATATACAGGGCTTAATTTACAATTCTTGTCTGCCCCTCACAGGTGGCGAGGTGGGTCAGGGTCCCTGCTGCAGGCAAACTGATGTTAGTGTCCATACAGATTCTGACAATGATGATAGGCAAAGTGAGGCACAGGCAAGGCTATCAGGGGCTGAATCTGTGCTATTGGTTGCGATCACACTTTTATCCACCCTACTCCCACAAACAGTCATAATGCCCATACATACCCCATCACCAGTGGCCATAGATGAGGGACAGTTGGCAGGTGGTTGCATGGGACAGGAAAGTGTGGCGACTATGACAAGTGTGTCTATACACAGCAGCCGCAGCCAGATGAATGTCGAGGTCCCACACAGGCAGATGTACAGGGGTGCTCGTAGGAGGGCTGCTGGCCATCATGCCCCTGGTAGAAGTGCCACAGCAGGTGTCACCAGATGCATGTTTTGAGCCATCATAGAGGCACAGGCATGTATGGAACATTGCACCAGAAATAGTCTGAGGCTGCAGAGGGCTACTTTTCCTGCTGCACATGACTACATCCGTGATCTTGCAGATGCCCAGCGTTATTTTGCAGATGTCATGGATAGATGGTTGGGTGAGATGGTGGCAATCCTTGACCATGTGATGTCGGTGGCAGAGCATGTGGTAGGAATAGGGTGTCAGCCACATGGACGTAGGTCAGCAGCACCAACAGGTGGAGATCTACATGAATATGCAACATCTCATGGCCACTCCCATAGTGGCAGTACCAGCACCAGCACTGCAGGGGTTGCTGTCCACACCACAATACAGCAGGCCACATACACATGTCCTGGCCGGTCCCAACAGGGATGTGGATCCAGCATACAATTGTCATCATCAGGGGAGAGTACCATATCTTGGCTTCTGTTTGGTGGTGCCTGTGCAACCCCTGGCAGGTGCAGTTCCCATGTCTATGGCTGGACACGGTGAACCGTACACCCTGCCATGTATGGCCTGCAGCTGTCCAACATACACCTGTATAGAGCAGCCACATGGCAGAACTGTGTGCATACATACACACACACACACACACACACACACACACACACACACACACACACACACACACACATCACCAACACAGCTAGGGCACCTCCATACTTACACAGACCACATCTGCACAGGCCATTTAATAAAGAACCCCCTAATCCACACACATGATGTCAGTCAAAAGGATCAGCCTAGGCCTCTGGCAAACTCACACCACACCCTATGCATATGATGATACCTGTGCCACATCCCTGTCATCCATAACATCAATGCAGGGACATGCTAATATGATTCTGATGCACAGGGTGGATGTACTAAAGTTTAGAAATATAATGCTGTTTAACATGTTGTCAGCTGAAATGTTTAATGCTTACATGTCAGAGTGTGTAGCTGTCCAGCCATGATGCATTATAGCCGTTATTAACACTGACTGACTGTGGTCTCCATAATGTATACTGTTTGTGGTCTAGCTGTCTATGTTCATAGGTTCATAGGTTCATAGATTGGTACTAGGCTATCAGCCCTAGGGCCTATGCAAGCCTAGCCATAACAATTCCCTGGCTATTTCTTCCCACATTATTTACTTTCCTGGACCCCTGTCTAGCAGGGCGACTGACGTGATCCCTGGGGTGAATTTCCTTTCTCCCATCCAATCGTCAAGGTTCCTCTTGAAGAGGTCCAAAGAGGCACTCTGCTTGACATGTATGGGCAATCTATTCCAGAGTCTGGGGAGTCTCTGGGTTAGGAACCTATCCCTCCAGCATGTTTTGTTTATTGTGATGACAAGGTTTAGATCCCTGGAGCGTGTAGCTCTGAGGGATTGGAATTTCTTTAAGTGTAGCATGTCCAACAGCTCTGGGTTTGACATGGCCTTGTATGTTAAGCAGAGATCGCCTCTGAGTAGGCGATATCACGACAGAGTATAGCTGGAGTTTTTTAAGGCGGTCAGCAAAGGGCATCTGCTTTAGGCCTGTGATTCTTTTAGTGAGGTATTTCTGAGGCCTTTCCAGTTGTTGCAGATGTCTTGAGAGGTACATACCAAATGGGGCATTGTATTCTATAATGGGTCTAATGAGGGATGAGTACAGTGGGACAGTGACCTCCTTTTTTCTGGATGAAAAGCCCTTCTTGATGAGGTGTGCCACATAGAAGGATTTCCTGACTGTTGTGGCAATGTGGTTATCGAAGGTGAGACCACTGTCCACCTGTGTCCCTAAGTCTCTTATCACACTTTCTGTGTTTAGTGTGCTGCCACCTATATAGTAATTCATGGATACATGTTTTTTCCCAAAGGGGATAACAATACATTTCTTGGCATTGAGCTTGAGCCCATGGTTCTGGCACCAAGCATCTGTTTCTGTAAGGCCCTTTTGTAGAGTATCCACATCATTTGGGGATTCAATAATGGCTCCCAGTTTGCAGTCATCTGCAAACTTTGTTAGCCAGAGTCCCTTAGTGTTGACCTGTACTTCAGAGAAATAGATGCCAAACAAGAGCGGCCCCAGGACTGAACCCTGAGGTACTCCACTTGTCACTTGTCTGGAGCTGGATTTGGAGTCGGCTACTTTTACAGTGTGGGTTCTATCAGTAAGCCATTTAGCAACCCATTGGATGACATAGGGATTAATACCCAACTTAGTAAGTTTATCTATGATTCCAGAGTGGGGGATGGTGTCAAGGGCCTTGGCAAGGTCTAGATAGGCTGTGTGGACCACCTTACCCTTGTCCATGGCTCTGGAGACTGATTCAAAGAAGTCAATCAGGTTCAGGAGACAAGATTGGCCCTTCACAAACCCAAACTGGGTGGGGTCCAGTGTTTGAAGGTTGCCAATGTCTTTGTTTATAAGTTCCATGATAATACGCTCCATAGCCTTGCAGATAAGACTTGTCAGACTGATGGGACGGTAGTTTCTGGGATCCAAGGTGGATCCCCCTTGTGGATTGGGATAACTGTAGCTCTGCGCCACTCAGTGGGCATGAAACCTGAGGTGAGGCTATGATTAAACATGACACTTAGGTGAGGTGCCAGTTCATATTGTAGTTCATGTAGTACACAGCCTGGGATGTCATCTGGCCCCATGGATGCTGTATTCTTGGCTTTAGAGAGTGCGTTTTGTACCTGTGTGGCCGTTATTACTGGAATTTGGCAATCTTCCGGTGTTGAGATGGGCCATTTAGGGGTTAAGAGAGGGGTGAAGTTGGCACTGAATTGATCTGCCAGGATATTGGCAATATCCTTTGGATCAGTATATTTAATGCCATTCTGTTTTAGCTCAGCGCAGATCTGAACATTGCCATTTAGATTCTTGACATAGTTATAGAATGCTTTATGGTTGTCTTTGGAATCTTTGGCAATTTTATTTTCGTAACTAGCTTTGGAGGATTTTATGAGGCATCTCAGTTTCTTACTGAGGCCAGTAAGGGAGTTTTTTGCATCCTGGGATTTTTCTCTTTTCTGCAAAAGTTTCTTCCTTTTGTTGTAAAGTTTGTTTATGGCAGGGGACCACCAGATTGGCTTCCTTTTTTTGGATGAGAGCATTTTGGTTCTATTTGGGATGGCACGATTCATGCATGAGTGGATGTGCTCGTACAGTGCCTTAGTGTAGGATTCAGCAGTTGAACTTTCAGTTCCCGTCTGCATGGGTGTTATGAAGTTTATCACTTCTGACTTGAGTAGAATGAAGTTGGCTTTGGAGAAGTTTTTTATGGTGGTTTCTTTACTGGGGGGTGGGGGTGGGATGTGGATGTTAAGGGTGATTAGCTTATGGTCAGGCCTGACTAACGAGGGGGTGACCATAGGTATGGAGCATTGATTTCCCATGTTGGTAATGACCAGGTCTAGGATATTGGAGCCCCTGGTGGGACTATGGATTAGTTGATCCAGGGCATTGGAAGTTATGAATTCCAAGAACCGTTGCGCAAAGGTGTTGGGACATGAGTAGTTTTCCCAGTTAATGGCAGGGTAGTTAAAATCACCCAGTATTAGGGTGTTTGGTTCTATCTTAATATTTTCCAGTATGTTTAGAAAGGCGTAGTGAGAATCTTGGGGTATGGTGGGGGATCTGTAGCAAGCTACAATTTGGATTGCAGTCTTATCTAGTGTTAGTTGCACTTGGAGAATTTCAGACACATTGTGTTGGCCAACTAGCCTGGTGGTGTGAATATCCTTGGTGAATATTGACACTCCTCCACCTTTAGTGTTTCGGTCCTGGTTTGGTGGCCGAAAAGTGTGTTAAGAGTTGTAGCCTGGTATTGCAGGGGTGCTCTCTGGAGCCTTGAACCAGGTCTCAGTTACTGCACAGATATCGATGTTCTCCATTTTTAGGAGTACCTCGAGAGTGCATTTTGAGGTTTAGACTTCTAGCATTGAGTAGCATTACCTTCAGATTTTGCATGCTTGTGCCTGTTACGGTGGTGGTCTTGTCCTTTGAAGTTTGCCTAAAAAAGGCACTATAGGGGTGGCAAGAGCCTTAGCCAGTAACCTGAATCCCAGGGGCGACAGGTGCAGACCATCTCTGGCAAAGCATCGTGGTCTGTCAATCATGTCATCCCAGGCAGACAGATACTGGATCCCCTTTGAATGACACCATAAGCTTAGCCAATTGTTGAAGTCAATCATTTTATCCTTATATTGTGGTATCATTCTGGACGAAGGCAGGATGCTACTCAGGGCTAGGGTCATACCTGCCTGGGCCACATGATCCGAGAGCTCTTCCATGTCTCTTTTCATGTAGTCCAGGGAGTTACGTCTCAAGTCATTCACTCCAACATGGACAATGACAGAGTCATATTTGTACTTGTTGACAGGAGAATGGTGGTCTGCTGTCCTTTCCTTTCCTACAAGGGGTGTGGCACTGTGGTGACACATTGACTGTGTCATATCCCGGGTACAGCTGAACACAAGTAACAGGTCTGTATAACAGTTACTGCATGTGCCACATGGTTGATAGGTCTGAGGGATGTATACAGGTGAGTGCATGGTGGCTGATGTAAGCAGCTCTTCTACAGTGGACAATAGTACATGTAGTGGGTGGCACACACCAATTGTTTGTGAATAACACACACACAGAGGCTTTTGTGTGGATGCAATACACAGAGAATACTGTTCACATGGATGTACTTCATTTTGCAGAGAACTCATTTTGGCCTATGTAATTCCACCAAGATCAAATTGCCAAAGCATCACATCAGTAAATAATCAGTCTGCCAGATTAATGTAATTGAAAATGGTACTGGCAGGGTATATGTCCTCTTCCCCAAAGTAGTGCAATCCTGGAATTGGTAAACATAGGAGTGCTGATGTGGGTGGGACAGTCCCCCACTTTGAAGGGTGTGGGGTGGAGTAGAACCACACATAGTGTGATTAACAACTACTTAACCTCTTATATACTGTACAGTATAACAGCACACTAAACAGGGAGATCCCCACGACAATAACCCCAATGTGGGTGGCTGTGCCCACAACAACCACACCCAACTATATATAACAACTCCATTTCTTGCTATACAGCTGTACAGTGTAGAAAAGGGCATTTATACATCCACTACTAGTTTTGATGGAATGAATTTCATTACTGAAACTAAGCAGAAATTCATTAAGATTCCAAGAGCAGGATAATTTATTTCTTACACTTATTTCACTGAACTGCACTTCTGAAATGCTTATAATTGTGCTATACAGTTAATCTACTACATTTTGCAATGTTATAAAGCTTTTTTTACTGTTTTATTGCATTTATGTACTGTTTTATGCTGTTTAATTGTATTTTTCAATGCTAGATACTGTTTCATTACTCTGCATGTTTACTGAATTTCTTAACTGTAAACTGCTTTTTCATACTGAGGGTTGTATTTTCTGTTTGTGAGGGCTCTATCTGAGCATTTCTGTGCATTTTTTTTATTTTTTTGAGGTTTCTGTGTTTTAGTCTAGTCTGTTTTCAGTTAAAAGCATTCTCTAGAGTCTGCTTGCTCCTTGATCTGTTTAAAACCTTCATTTAGTGGCTACAGCTAAGAGTTGTAATAGTGTGCATTACTATAATTGCGTTTTTATTTAATTACTAAACTGTAAACTGCGTGAGTGTTCTTTCTATGCATTTAAAGTGAGGTTTCTGTGTTCTGCTCAGGTGGCATAATCTTAATAGTAGCCTGCTGTTGTACCGGCCTAGTAGTGGTAGTTTTGTTTGAGTTTCCTGTGTTTCTGGAGCCATTTTCTGCTGATGGTTTGTCTTCATTATTATTGAGAGTAACAGGGTCTCCTGACTTTCTGTAGTATGAGTGATTGGCTAATATGACTGAGTAATAATTTGATCTTCTAACACTTCCATCCTTACTGGTATATAAACCCTGTGTTTGGAAAAGGTTGTGCTTGTATTTATCAGGCTGTGGATGGTATTCCATTACTGAAATTAAGCAGAAATTCTGTAAGATTCCAAGAGCAGGATAACTTATTTCTTCAACTTATTTCACTGAACTGCACTTCTGAAACACTTATAATTGTGCTATACAGTTGATCTACTACATTTTGCACTGTTATAAAGCTTTTTTACTATTTCACTGCATTTATGTACTGTTTTATACTGTTTTAACTATATTTTTCATTGTTAGATACTGTTTCATTACTCTAATTGCATGTTTACTGAATTACTTAACTGTAAACTGCTTTTTCATACTAAGAGTTGAATTTTCTGTTTGTGAGTGCTCTATCCGAGTTTTTCTGTGCTTTTTTGATTTTTTTGAGGTTTTCTGTGTTCAAGTCTAGTCTATTTGCAGTTAAAAGCATTCTCTAGAGTCCACTTGGTCCTTGATCTGTTTAAAACTTTCATTTAGTGGCTACAGCTAGGAGCTGTAATAGTTTTCCACCCACCCTAGTGTTGTGGTGGTCTTATACTAGGTGGCTTTGCAGTTGGCCGCCCATACTGTATATTTGATCTGTCACACTCCTCCTAGCCTAGTGTCAGTAGTTCATTCAATCTAATAGAGAACATTTGTGAAGGCCAACCCACTCAGATTCTTAACCTTAAATTAACTTCTGTTTCAGCTTTCTCCATTTCCTCTTTACTGAAAAAAAAATTCTAAGCTTGTTTCCCCCCTTTTCCTGTAACACGTCTAGTCCAGATACAGATTTGCTGTATCCAGGACTGTTTGTAAGCTCCTGAGCCCCCCCAGCCACCCCCCCCACTTAACTAGGATTAAACTATTCCTGGCACCATAAAGTCTGCTCTTCAAATTTTCAATTGCAACTAGGCAGCTTTTTAGTTTTAGCACTCAAATCTGTTTCTTTGAGCTCAGCATTTGTTCAGAACTTGTTGTAAGCACTATATAAGCTAAAAATTACTACAGTACTCAACGTTCCTCACTTGTCTAGAGGAAAACAGTTTTTAGTACTTAAAAATAAGCACCTATCCAGGCACATCTAAAGGTCAGCTCCCAGTGTTTTCTCCTGTCTACCAGATGAATCTGGGCATCTTGGAGCAATGCAGCAATTGCCTCATGTACACAGACAACCCTCTCATCCTACCACCCAACACTACAACCTGTGAGAGATACACTTATTTAGCCAAACTGGAAGCAAAGCTCTCTTCACCGAAGACTGGACTAGACAGTCAAGAGAAGGTAAACACTTGCACCACACCACACTCATCACATAGTCCCTCAAAACCTACACCACCAAAACACACACACACACAAGCACAAAACACACACCTAGATTTGTGGAGGCTCTCAATAAAAATCTGCCCAAACAACCGAGACCTCCAAAGCAGAAATGCAAGCAACCTCCACCCCACCCCCAACACAACCCAATCGACACATACCCAAATACTCAGTGTGCCACTCAACTACAACCCATAAGGCATAACATACCCAACACTCGAGTCATAGGTGGCTCTATAGTCAGGCATCATGATGTACTAATCACCAGGCCAAACAAGGAGAAATTTACTGTCAGCTGCCTGTCAGTTGCCATGATCCACCACATAACGCACACACTCAGGTCACTCCACAACAAGTACAAATATGACTCTGTCATTGTCCATGTTGTGAATGACCTGAGATGTACCTCCCTGGACTACATGAAAAGAGACATGGAGGAGTGCTCTGATCTTGTAGCCAAGACAGGTATGACCCTAGCCCTGAGTAGCATCCTGCCATCACTCAGAACGATACCACAGTACAAGGACAAAATGATTGACTTCAACAATTGGCTAAGCTTCTGGTGTTATTCTAAGGGAATCCAGTATCTGTCTGCCTGGGATGACATGATCGACAGACCACGATGCTTTGCCGGAGATGGCCTGCACCTGTCACCCTTGGGATTTCGGATACTGGCAAAGGCTCTTGCCACTCCTATAGAGCCTTTTTTAGGAAAGGTTTAAATGACAAATTCACCACCATAACAGGTACAAGCAAGCAAAATCTGTGGGTAATGCTACTCAATGCTAGAAATCTAAACCTCAAAATGCACTCACTCGAGGCACTCCTTAAAATGGAGAACATTGACATCTGTGCAGTGACAGAGACCTGGTTCAAAGCTCCAAAGCTCCAGAGAGCACCCCTGCATTACCAGGCTATAATTCATACCACATCTTTTGGCCACCTAACCCGGAACCAAAACATTAAAGGTGGAGGAGTGTCCAGATTTATTAAGGATATCCACACCTCCAAGCTAGTTTCTCACCATAATGCATCCAAGATTATCCAAGTTCAACTAACTCTGGGCAAGACCGCAATCCAGATTGTAGCTTGCTACAGACCCCCCACCATGCCTCAGGATTCCCACTCCTCTTTTCTTGATACACTGGAAAATATTAGGGTACAACCCAACACCCTAATAATGGGTGATGTCAACTACCCCACCATTAACTGGGAAAACTACTCATGTGAGCTTTGGCCGGCTAACATCTACCTGAAATCAGCTGGACATATAAGTGAATTTAAATACACTTTTACCTGCTCTTTTGCATATAGTACTGTAGTTAATTTATTTATTTATTTGTGTTTTTCACTGAATATTAACTCAACTGAAGTTGTGGCTATCTCTCTACAGATTACTTTTTAGAATTTCTGTGTAGACATTGATAGCAGTGGGGGGTAGTTTCAGCTCATCACTGACATCCTGTCTTGCCTTATATAAGTGGTACATTTTGAGTTATCTCTGCTTAATATCAGAGCTTTGGCCAGCTAACATCTACCTGAAATCAGCTGGATGTATAAGTGAATTTAAGTACACTTTTATTTGCTCTTTTGCACATAGTACTGTATTTAATTTATTTATTTGTGTTTTTCACTGAATATTAACTCAACTGAAGTTGTGGCTGTCTCTCTACAGTTAGTTCCCCACCCACCCTCCTTGTTTTGTTTTGGTATCAATGTTGGTGGCTTTGAAACTGCCTGCCCCTCTTGTAGATTTGTATTTGGATACTCCTTCTGGGCCCATTGAGTTCAGTGAGATTATATTCTGATTTCAGGCACTCCTACAGTGTACAGAGAGAGCATTTAGGAAGCACAACCCCTGTAGCCTCTTAATCCTGCTCTGTTCCTTCCCTCAAAAAAAAATACATATATATATATATATATATATATATATATATATATATATATATATATATATTATTCATCTACTCTTACTGTAACTGTCTTAGTTGCTCTTCTGCATGCTGTTATCTGTTCAGTCGCTCTTACTCTGCACTTATTACTGCTTGTTAGTAGCCTTCTAATTTACTGCCTTCTGCACTCATTTTTAGTCATTTGTTTAATTTAATTGCATTTATTTGAACTGTATTTGTCATAGTGTGTCTACACACTTGGATGTGCTGGCCTGCACTACAATTTGAATTGTATTTACTGCTGTTTTAGCTGTTTTTCTGTAACAAAAAAAAATTCTAAGCTTGTTTCCTGCCTTTCCTGTAACTTGTCAAGTCCAGATACAGACTTGCTGTATCCAGGATTGTTAGTAAGCTTCTGAGCCCCCAAGCCTTTCTGTGTTGGAGGAAAGCCTGCTAGCTTATCAGTGGGAGTGGTAAGCACTAGATAGCCTATCTACCACTGGAAGAGTTGGAATTAGCCCTGAAATTGTAGTTTATTGGCCATTTGGGCAGTTTTTCCATTTCTTTCTACTTTCTGGTTAAAAGCCCATTTTGCATTTGGTCCCCGCCTTTCCTATAACTAGTGTAATCAAGGTACATATTTGCTGTATCCAGGACTGTTGGTAAGCTTCTGAGCCCCCCAAGCCCTTCTGTGTTGGAGAGAAGTCTTCTAGCTTATCAGTGGGAGTGGTAAGCACTAGGTAATCTATCTACCACAGGAGGAGTGGTTTCTGGCCCAGAAATTATAGTTTATTGGCCATTTGGGAAGCTTTTCCATTTCTTTCAACCTTCTGATTTAAAAGCTTGTGTTTGCTCTTGTTTCCTGCCTTTCCTGTTACTAGTCTAGTCCAGGTACAGATTTGCTGTATCCAGGATTCTTTGTAAGCTTCTGAGCCCACCAAGCCTTTCTGTGTTGGAGGCAACCCTTCTAGCTTATCAGTGGGAGTGGTAAGCATTAGGTAGCCTATCTACCACAACAGGAGTGGTTCCTGGCCCAGAAATTGTAACTATTGGCTGTTTGGGCAGGTTTTTTCATCTCTTTCAATGTTCTGGTTTAAAAGCCACACTTGCACTTGTATCCCACCTTTCCTGTAACTAGCCTAGTCCAGATACAGAGTTGCTGTATCCAGGACTGTTGGTAAGCTTCTGAGCCCCGCAAGCCTTTCTGTGTTACTGGAAAGTCTTCTAGCTTATCAGTGGGAGTTGTAAGCACAAGGTAGCCTGTCTACCATGAGAGGAGAGGTTCTTGGCCCAGAAATTGTAGTTTATTGATCATTTAAACAGTTTGTCCGTCTCTTTCATCTTTCCTGTAACTAACCTACTGGGTAGCACTAGAAAGCCTTAAACTGATACAAGTCTTCTAGCTTAGGAGAGAGACTTTGGAGTGATTAAGTATTAGTTTTCTTTACTTTCTTGCTGTACTTAACTGTTTTCCACCTAAATGCAGATTTCCCAGCATTTATTGCGGTTTAAAAGCTTGTTTTTTTCACATATTGCACGCATTTGACTGCCTGCACTTTTAAAAAGTTGTTTTTTGTTTAAATAATTTGTTTAACTGTTATAGGTTACACACTAAAGTGCAATAGCCTTTTCTGATCGTTTGTAGTCATTTAAAGCTGTTTTAAGTGTATTTTTCACTGTTTTGCCTTATCTTTTCAAATAAACAAAAAAAAAATTCCTTGTTTTCCGCCTTTCTAAGCTAGTATAGTCCAGTTTTCAGGCTAACGCTGAATTCAGGGCTGTGATACTAGTTTCTGAGTTGCCCATACCTTACTTGGATAGATGGAAGTTTCTCTGTTCACCTGTGACAGAGGGGAGCTTTGAGCAACCTGTCTGTCCCTGGAGGAGTGGTTCCAGCCCAGAAGTTAGTAGTTTATTGGCCATTTGGGGCTAATTTCTATCTCTTTCATTTCCCTACTATTAAAAATGTGTTTGCATGGTTTTGCGCATTGGGCAGTGCCGGTTAGCTACGGTTAAACTATTCCCGGCTCCACTAAGTCTCCACCTCAGTTTTTTCCCTTGAAACTAGTCTAACTCTCAACCTAAGCACTCAAAAAGCATTTTACAGCCCAGCACTTGCTCAGACCTAATAGCAAGCACTAATATACCCTGACACTGTTTGCCCTGCAGGGCAAGGCTCTTTATTCACCCCTCACCAACCAAGTGACTAAGCATCTCACCCTTCTATTCAGGCATGACCAAAGGGCAACTTCAGGTGCACTCTCCAGTCCAGCTGGTGAATCTGGGTATCCTGAGGCAATGTTACAACTGCCTCATGTACATAGACAACCCTCTCCTCCTACCACAAAACACTAACATATGTGAGAGATCCAATTATACAGCCAAACTGGAAGCTAAGCTGTCTCCACCCAAGACTGGAACAGATAGTCAAGAGGAGAAGGTTAAAACTTGCACCACATCTCCAGCCACACACAGACCTACTAAAACAGCACTGGCAAAAAAATACACATAAATACACAAAATCATACTCGGAGCTCTAAACAAAAACCTGTAAAAGCATCAAAGACCTCCAAAGCAGACACCGAAACAACCTGCACTTCCTGTCACAAACCAGACAACACATGAAACACAAAATCAGTGTGCCGCACAATCACAGCCCTTAAGACAAAATATCATACCTAACACACTAGCAATAGATGAATCTATAGTCAGGCACACTGACATCCCACTCACTAGGCTGAACAAGCAGAAGGTTACTGTTAGCTGCCTGTCGGGAGCCAGAATCTGCTGCATAACACAAGCACTCAGGTCACTACAGAACAAGTACAAATATGACTCTGTCATTGTTCATGTTGGTGTGAATGACCTGCGATGTACCTCCCTGGACTACATGAAATGAGACATGGAAGAGCTCTCTGATCATGTAGCCAGGCTGATATGACCCTGACCCTGAGTAGCATCCTGCCCTCACCAAGAATGATACCTCAGTATAAAGAAAAATATATCAATTTCAACAATTGGCTAACCTTCTGGTGTCATTCAAAGTGGATCTAGTGTCTGTCAGACTGGGACGACATGCTCGATAAGCCACGTTGCTTCACAAGAGATGGCTTGCACCTGTCACCCCTAGGATTTCAAATACTGGCCAAGGCTCTTGCTGCTCCCATAGGGCCTTTTTTAGGCAAGACTCAAAAGTCAAACCCACCTCCAAAAAACAGCACAATTAACAAAAAACTGAGGGTTATGCTACTCAACACCAAGAGTTTAAATCTCGAAATGAACACACTCGAAGCACTCCTCAGTATGGAGAACGTTGACATCTGTGCAGTAACTGAAACCTGGTTCAAGGCTCCAGAAAGCAGCCCAGCACTACTTGGCTACAACTCATACCACATGTTTCAGCCACAGAACACGGACGGAAACACAAAAGGAGGGGGTGTATCCATATTCATCAAGGATACCTACACCTCCAGGTTAGTGGCGTAGCATGATACCTCTGAGATCATCCATGTGCAACTAACATCGGGCAAATCTGCAATGCAAATTTTGGCCTGCAACAGATCACCCACCATGACCCAGGACCACAACTCCACCTTTCTGGAGACACTGGAAAACATGAAGGTCCTACCAAAAACCCTGATATTGGGCGATTTCAATTACCCTACCATTCACTGGGAAAACTACTCGAGTACAGATTCCCAGGCCCAGCACTTCCTGGAATTCATCAACTCAAATGCCCTGGATCCACTGGTAAACTCCCCTACTAGAGGTGAAAACATATTGGACCTGGTCATCACCAACATGGGCGACAGGTGTTCCACACCGGAGGTCAATCCGTCATTGGTTAGATCAGACGATAAACTAATCATTCTAGATGTCCACACCCCACCACCACCCCAACTAAGGAAACCACAGTAAAAAACTTTTCCAGAGCAAACTTCACCTTACTTAAGACAGAGGTGGTAAGTTTCACAGCCCCCATGCTAAAGGATAATGCTGCACAAAATGCAGAAACATTTACAAATGCACTCTATGAGCACCTACAAGAATGCATGGATCGTGCCATCCCTAAAAAAAAAACAAGACTCACTCCTCTAAGTGAAGGAAACCAGTTTGGTGGACCCCTGCAATAAACAGGGAAGGAGGAAACTAGTTCAGAAAAAAAGCAAATCCCAAGAAGGAAAGACATCCCTGATCAGTATCAGTAAGAAACCGATGTCCCTCATGAAATCATCCAAGGCTTACTTCAAAAGAAAAATAGCCAAGGATTCAAAAGATAACCACAAAGCCTTCTTTAGCTATGTTAAGAATCTAAGTGGCAACTCACAGAAATGCACTGAACTAGTGCAAAATAGCACAAAATATACTGAACCTACAGATATTGCCAACATCCTGGCAGATAAATTCAGTGCAAACTTCACCCCGCTCTCACCTCCAAAAGGGCCCACAACAATACTGGAAAAGTAAATAGTTAAAAACAAACACCGCTGAGCAAAACAATGGAGGATTGCAGTCTCATTTAAATCACAAGTAGCTCCTAAATCCAATAGCCAATGATGTAAATAATCCAAGTGCAGGCGAGGTATGTAAAAAGCAGGTTTATTAATAAAAAGAGGTGAGCTTTCATGAGCTTCTTCAGACCTATACAACTAAACTGTCTGTAAACATCAGTTTAAAAAGCCAAAATGGCGCCAAAATCCTGTCCATTATTTAAAGGTACATGGCTCATTAAAAATATCATGTAAAAAAGTCATATATAAAATTCCTATACACCATCATAAAACAGTACGGCATTTCAAAACAAAGCCATTCATATTCATATCCATTATTGGAATAAATGAATCAAAAGTATGTGTGACAGATGGGGGGGGGGAGGGAAAAATTTTTTTTTTTTTTTTTTTATAATAACATAACTATCAAAACATTGACAGAGCATCTATGCATATAAAGGTTCAAAAAGACCCTACTGGCCATAAAGTAAAAAACTCTTCATAGCCTCTTAACATCTTTTGGACAATAACCTTCTTGATTTCAGCAAAGGTCGCAGGGGAACCCTTCCATTGAGACCTGGGGTGATATCTGGGGTGATATCTGCCCTAAACTTAATAATCCAATGGATTTCCCTGGTCTCTGTATAATTGTTAATGTCCCCTCTCCTGTATGTCCTTGAAAAAAAAAAAAAAAAAAAAAAAAAAAAAATGTATGTTGGAATTTCCAGTAGTAATTTTTTTTATCTTGGAATATTAGTTTCTTTGTTTCGTTTCTAAGTTGTTTAAAGATCAGGTGGTCAGCTAGGTTTTTGGTAGATCGCCATTTGTCCCAAGTCCTATTTCTAAGTAGCATTTTTTGTTTAGTTTCTTTAGATAGCCAAGGAGCAATCTTTGCTTTGGTTTTTATTAATCTTGTGGGGGCATGGTGGTTGAGAATTTGGAGGAATTTGTTGTTAAAGTATAAAACAGCCTCATCAAGAGGTAAGTATTTTAGGGGAGACCAATTGCAAGCTTTGAGTTCTAGTTGGAAGTTGGCTTGCTTGAAATTAGTTTTGCTCCTGGTAGTTCTGAGTTGTATATTATTGGCAATAGGTCTCTTTAGTCTGTTGATGAAAGTGATTAGATGGTCACTAATATTATCAGGTAGTGTTCCTGTGACATAAGTCATGTGATTGCTATTAACTAGAATCCAGTCCAGGGTGCTCTGTTTAGAGCTGGTTTTATTTATTCTTGTAGGGACGGTAATAGTTTGATTAAAGCCATGGAGATTTATATGTGAAGTGGGTATTTGGGAAATACAACAATTCCAATCAATATTAAAGTCTCCTAGCAGTATAGTTTCCTGGGGAAGGAGGTTGAGAGCCAGCTGAGAAGGTTTTCAAGGGTATTAATGTTGTTACCTGGTGGGATGTAACAGCAAATAATATAAATGGATTTATTTGTATTAATTTGTAATTTGGTGATTAAGATTTCAGTATTACTTAGTGCGGGTGGTTTGATATCTAGTAGGGTAACCAGTAATTCAGTTTTGTAAAGTACAGCTACACCTCCACCCTTTTTGATATTACAGTCAAGTCTAATGATGTTATAACCTGGTGGTAGTATGTCATTGTCCTTGATGTTTGTCTTTAGCCTGGTTTCAGTTAGGCAAAGGATATCAAAGGAATATAGATCAAGGAGGGCATGTAGTTGAGTTATTTTATTATTCAGGCTGCAAATACTAAGGTGAGCTATCTGTAGAGAATTGAGATTGGTGGTAGGACTTGAATAAGTAGCTTGGTTTATTGAGGGGATAGTAGGGTGGTAGGGTTTTGGGCCTGGATTAGGATGAATATCACCATAGATGAATAATAGTTTTTGGTGACTATATGTGCGTTTACAAATTCTGGAAGATATTGAAAAAGGTTTCACAGTAGAAGAAACTTGATATGTGTTGTTCTGTGGTATTGAGGTCTGAGGTATGAGGATGATGAAGTAATGTTGCTATGTGATTGTGGGGTGTATTCAAAGTGGGTATTAGTTTGTTTTAGTGTTAGATGGGATAAAGTTAAGTTTCTATTTTCAAAGAAGGTAAGGGAGTAGGAAATAAGAAGAGTGTTTAGAAGTAGGAAGGAGGAGAGAAGGAAGTTAAAGTTAGAAATGCTTGGGTTATACATAATAAGTGAAGGTGTGTTCAAAAGAAGCAGGTAGTAGAGTGGTGTGAAGATAGAGAGATAATAGGGTGGAGCAAATTAGGTTTGCTGTCTTATTGGTGGATATAGTAGTGGGTTGGGTTATACATGCATAAGAATAGAACCACTGGAGGTGGGGTGGGAATTGGGGGTAGGGTAGGGGAGCAGAGTGAGCCCAAGCAGGGCTAACGGACAATGGTAGACAAGGAAAAGGTAAGTCAAACAAAAAACAATCAGTTAGCTCATTTGGGATCGCTCCCAGAGTCAGATAAGCTATTGTAGAGGGAGAAGGAGTTAGCAGGGTGTATAGGAGGTGGGACAGAGAGACTTGGGGGGAATTTATAGTATACAGACTGAGCTAATATAATTATAGATTTGTAAGCAGTACCACAGAAAAGGGGTCAATGTAGGAGGGCAGGGGGATCTAAAACAGGTAATCTGCTTAAAATTACAATAGGCTATAAGAACAGAGGTAGGATATATGTTTCTTTATAGGTCTAGATTTAATAGGTGTGAAAAACAGAGAAAAGGGGGAAAGGCTGGAGGGAAAGGTAGCACTGCGTGTAATTACTAGAAACTGGATTGTTTGTTTAGCAGAGCTAGCTTCTCGTATGGGCGGGGATTCAAATACGGGAGGAAAAGCAGACTTGCGCTGCCATCTAGTGGCCTTAGCATGTAATTACTACCCAATATTACAAGCTAATTGAAATCGGGCACAAGTGTACAGGTAGCAGGGATGGAAGGAATGTAAGGACTATGTTAAGCTGCTGGCGGACATGAGGCAGAGCCCTATCTTATCAACAAAATGTCCCCAGAAGTGGTACAGTCAATAATTAGTAATTAGATAGTAGCACTAGTAAGTACATACATGCAGCAATTCTTATTGAAAATGCTGTATAGGGTTCCGTGGAGAAACCGAATTCCGCTTTACTGAAGGAATTTCAATGGACGGTAGTCCGGGCAGGTCGCCACTACAGGAGAGGACTAGCAATACTACAGAAAAAAAAAAAGTTTTTAAAAAAAGGGGGAAAAAGCTGAAAGGAAAGGGAATGTAATTAAGTTTGGCCCCTTTGGGTTTCCCCCCCTAAACGGGGTTTTATTTTTTTTCCCCCCACCCACCCCCCTTTTGGGGTTTTTTGGGTTTTTTTTTATAAATGTTTGGGGTTTGGCCCCCTTTAAACGGGCCTTTCCCCCTCCCTTTTTTGGGGAAAAAGATTTTTTTGGGAATTCCCCCGGGCCCAATTCCGTGGTTAAGATTTCCAAAAACTTACGGGGTAACCCGGGGGCCCCATTTTGGAAAAAACCTTCCCCAAACCCCCCTCTTCAAAAAAATTTAAAAAATTAAAATTTTTTTAAAAAATAATAAATTAAAACACATCCTTTTAAGTTTAGGGGGTTTTCCCTCAGCCGTTATTTTTCCCCCGGAACCTTTTTCGTTGGTTTTCCTAAATTTTAAATCCTCCGAAAAAGCTTTGAAAAGAAAAATTCCTGTTGAAGGGTCCCCTGGGCACCCCCCTAAAGAATTAAAAACCCTTTTTAAAGCTGTTTTTAAAAAAAAATTCCCCCCTTTCAAGCAAAAAAACTTCTATCCAAAAACCTGGCAACCTAGGATCTGCTTTTTAAGACAAGGCCCCCCAAAAAGGGGAACCAAGGGTTTTTCCCAAAATTTTGGGGGGTTTTCATTTTAAACCTTTAAAAACCCCCACTTTGGCCCCCTTTTCCAAAATGCAAAGTTCCTGTAATCATGGCTGCACAGATAAAAAATTCACTCTCCAAAGCCAGGAACACAGCATCCATGGGACCTGACAACATCCCAGGCTGCCTTCTACACGAACTACAGAATGAACTGGCACTCCACCTAAGTACCATGTTCAGTCATCGCCTCACCTCAGGCTTTGTGAGCATTGAATGGTGCACCAAGATGGTTATCCCACTCCACAAATGGGAGCCACAACAGACCCCGGAAACTACCGCCCCATTAGTCTGACGAGCCTGGTCTGCAAGGGCATGGAACGTATCATCATGGAACTCATAAACAAAGACATTGGAGATCTCCAAACTCTGGACCCCACACAGTTCGGGTTTGTAAAAGGCAGATCATGTCTCCTAAACCTGACAGACTTATTTGAAGCAGTCACCAAAGCCATAGATGAGAGTAAGGTGGTTCACTCAGACTATCTAGATCTCACCAAGGCATTCGACACCATCCCCCACTCTGCAATTATAGATAAACTCACTAAACTAGGTATAAATCCCTATGTCACAAGATGGGCTGCCAACTGGCTTACTGAAAGAACCCACACTGTGAAAGTAGCAGACTCCAAATCAGACTTCAGACCAGTGACAAGTGGAGTACCACAGGGTCAGTCCTGGGTCCTCTCCTGTTTGATATCTACTTCTCTGAAGTACAGGCTAACACAGAAGGTCTTTGGCTAACTAAGTTCGCAGATGACTGGAAACTAGGAGCCATAATCGAAACTCCTAACGATATGGACATCTTACAAAAGGGCCTCACTGAGACAGATGCCTGGTGTCAAAGCCATGGCCTTAAGCGCAATGCCAAAAAGTGCATTGTCATCCCCTTTGGTAAAAACTCTGTACTCATGAATGACCACATAGGCGGTAGTCTACTTAACACCAAAAGTGTGATAAGATACCTTGGGACACAGGTGGACAGTAGTCTTTCCTTTGATAATCACATCGCCACAGTGGTCAGGAAATCCTTCTAAGTGGCACACCTCATCACAAAAGGTTTCTCATCCAGAAAAAAAGAGGTCATTGTTCCCCTCTACTCATCACTCATTAGACCCATTATAGAGTACAACACCCCTTTTGGTATGTACCTCACAAGACATCTACAACAATTGGAAAGGCTGCAGAAATACCTCACAAGAGGATTACTGGCCTCAAACAGATGCCCTATGCAGACTGTCTCAAAAAACTCCAGATTTACTCAGTTGCATATCTCCTACTCAGAGGCAATCTCTGCCTAAAATACAAAGCTATGTCAAACCCAGAGCTGTTGGACATGCTCCACTTAAAGAAATCCCAATCCCTCCAAGCTACACACTCTAGGAACCTAAATCTTGTCACCACAATAAACAAAACATGCTGGAGGGATACATTCCTGTCAGAGAGACTTCCCATAATCTGGAACAGACTACCTATCTATGTCAAACAGAATTCCTCATTAGCACTCTTCAAGAAAAATCTTGATGATTGGATGGGTAATAGGAAATTCACCCCGGGATCACTTCTGTGGCTCTGCTTGACAGGGGCACAGGAAAGTAATTTTCTTGGGTGGCGAAAGCCAGAGTACATTTTTTTGGCTAGGCTTGTAAAGGTCCTAGAGCCAATAGCCTAGTACCTACCTATGAACCTATGATAAGATGATTGTTTTGAAATGTTTTCTTTTGCCAATTAGTTCTCAGCCAAATGATCCCCTGGGAAATATATTTTCTGCAAACTGAAGTAGATCCCTTAACATGCACACACACTGACTTGGCAACACTGAGAGTAGAACCCCTACCTAGGTACTTATTGCTACTAATGTGTTTGGCCTTAATTGCACACACCACAGAGCTTGTAGGGTGAGGTGTGTCCAGAGCTTCCTGTAAACTGAGCAACATCACCAGGCCTTGTACAGTATGGTAATGGGGGCTGCATTGTGTATTAATGGACAATACATTTTTATTTTATTTTTATTTTATTTTATTTTACATTTGTTGACCGGGCTAGTCTAGCTGGATATATGCCCATTTTCAGTAGAGGCCCGGGGAGAAAAGCTCCACAAACAGACAGTAGATACATCACTTGTTATACATAAGGAAATATTTACAATTGTGCAGTTGTATATAATGAAATTGTTAAGCAAAATAAAGAAGTACAAATTGGTGTTTTTTTTTTTCCCACTCTCAGTAAAATTGATCATTAGAGAATAGAATAACAAAAGAACTGTAGAAAGCAAGTGAAGATTAGAAGGTCAAGGAAATGGTAGTGGAGAGAAAAAAAGTTTAGTCAGGGTTAGTACAAGGGCAGAGCCATAGGGAATTAAGCAAAGTTTTAGATGCTTCTTGAAAGTATTTAAAGAGGTATTTGCGGTAATTTCACTTGGAAGCTTGTTCCAGGCAGGTGCAATACAGTTGGCGAACAAACTGTTCCCAGCTCTGTTGTTGGATTTATAGGAGTCCGCTAGAGGCTTGGTGGCAGAGCATAAGGAAGAGATGTTTTTATAAGGAGTAATAAGAGAGCTAAGTATAGTAGTATTAGCAGGCTGATAGAAGATTTTGTGGGTGATGGTTCGTTGCTGTAGTAGAATTTGATTTTGTAATTCCAGCCAGCCTAGTTGTTTAAGATTAGAGCAATGATGGGCACGAAAAGGGGCTCCTGTTGCAAATCTGGCTATATTGTTATATGCTGTTGCGAGTTTATTGAAATTAGATTTAGATACGTTTGTAAAAATCAGTGAGGCATAAAGAAGGGTAGAGAGCAGGTGTGTTTGTGCTAAAGTACTTCTGGCTAAGGTTGTAAGGTAGGGTTTAAGCCTAGAGAGAGATCCAAGTTTCCTATTGACTGACTTGATGGTTAAGTTAATATGGGAATCAAAGCTGAGATTGTGATCTATTGTGACACCAAGAAGTTTGGTGGTGGGGTCAGGGGATATTATAGTGCCATTGTTAGAGGTAATATTGAAGGTAAAAGAAGAAGACTTTTGTGTAGGTGTGAAGAGTAATAATTTAGTCTTTTTGGGATTCAGTAATAGGCAATATTGGTGGAACCAGTTTTCGGCTGCTGAGAAGACTTTTTGTGTAGTAGCCTGAAGCTCAGTTGAGGAGGGAGCTGAACATATCAGTGTAGAATCGTCTGCATATTGTATACAGATGGATTGTGGAATGGACTTATTTAGGTTGTTAATAAAAATAGAAAGAGGAGAGGTCCCAGTATTGAGCCTTGTGGTACTCCTATTGTGATAGGAAGAAGAGATGATAAGTGATTTTCCCATAGTACTGCTTGTTGTCAATTGTCTAAGTAGGAATTAAACCACTGGATAGCCTGAGAGTCTAAATTGAAGGATTTAATGATATTTAGTAAGAGAGGATGGTTGACCATATCAAAGGCCTTAGAGAGGTCTAAGAAAAGAGCTGAGGAAAGTAGGTTATTATTCCGATTTTTATTAATATTGTCAGAGAATGACAAGAGAGCAGTGGTGGTACTGTGATGAGGTTTAAAACCGTGTTGGCAATCTGCTAGGAGATTGTTTCAGAGGAGATGATCAAGTAATTGCCTATGAACACATCTTTTCATAATTTTAGCTAGTGGAGAAAGTAAAGCTATGGGACGGAAGTTTGAGAGCACGTTAGAGTTACCACCCTTGTGAAGTGGAACGATATGAGAGACCTTCCAGAGGGTAGGAATAGTACCTTCAGTGATGGTTCGGTTAATTAAAATGGAAATAGGAAAGGCAAGTGCTTTGGCTCCTATTTGTAGGTACTCAGCTGGGATAAGGTCAGCTGAGGCGGTACAAGGTTTAAGCTTTGTAAGTAAGGTATAGATGAGATCTGTTGAGACAGGTTGCAGTTTGAAAGAGGGGGGTTCATTGTTTAGGGAGAGAGGTACTTGAGTGGACTGAGGAGATAAGGTTGATGCCAGGGTAGTGACAGTGTCTGAGAAAAATGAGTTGAAAGTGTCAGCAATTTGCTTGGGTGTAGTTTGAGTGAAGTTAGAAGGAGTGGGTGTTTTGGAATTGCCTGGGTGTAGAAGTTTGTTGATACCACCCCAGAATTTCTGAGGATTTTGACGTTATGTATGTTGGAATTTCCAGTAGTAATTTTTTTTATCTTGGAATATTAGTTTCTTTGTTTCGTTTCTAAGTTGTTTAAAGATCAGGTGGTCAGCTAGGTTTTTGGTAGATCGCCATTTGTCCCAAGTCCTATTTCTAAGTAGCATTTTTTGTTTGGTTTCTTTAGATAGCCAAGGAGCAATCTTTGCTTTGGTTTTTATTAATCTTGTGGGGGCATGGTGGTTGAGAATTTGGAGGAATTTGTTGTTAAAGTATAAAACAGCCTCATCAAGAGGTAAGTATTTTAGGGGAGACCAATTGCAAGCTTTGAGTTCTAGTTGGAAGTTGGCTTGCTTGAAATTAGTTTTGCTCCTGGTAGTTCTGAGTTGTATATTATTGGCAATAGGTCTCTTTAGTCTGTTGATGAAAGTGATTAGATGGTCACTAATATTATCAGGTAGTGTTCCTGTGACATAAGTCATGTGATTGCTATTAACTAGAATCCAGTCCAGGGTGCTCTGTTTAGAGCTGGTTTTATTTATTCTTGTAGGGACGGTAATAGTTTGATTAAAGCCATGGAGATTTATATGTGAAGTGGGTATTTGGGAAATACAACAATTCCAATCAATATTAAAGTCTCCTAGCAGTATAGTTTCCTGGGGGAAGGAGGTTGAGAGCCAGCTGAGAAGGTTTTCAAGGGTATTAATGTTGTTACCTGGTGGGATGTAACAGCAAATAATATAAATGGATTTATTTGTATTAATTTGTAATTTGGTGATTAAGATTTCAGTATTACTTAGTGCGGGTGGTTTGATATCTAGTAGGGTAACCAGTAATTCAGTTTTGTAAAGTACAGCTACACCTCCACCCTTTTTGATATTACAGTCAAGTCTAATGATGTTATAACCTGGTGGTAGTATGTCATTGTCCTTGATGTTTGTCTTTAGCCTGGTTTCAGTTAGGCAAAGGATATCAAAGGAATATAGATCAAGGAGGGCATGTAGTTGAGTTATTTTATTATTCAGGCTGCAAATACTAAGGTGAGCTATCTGTAGAGAATTGAGATTGGTGGTAGGACTTGAATAAGTAGCTTGGTTTATTGAGGGATAGTAGGGTGGTAGGGTTTTGGGCCTGGATTAGGATGAATATCACCATAGATGAATAATAGTTTTTGGTGACTATATGTGCGTTTACAAATTCTGGAAGATATTGAAAAAGGTTTCACAGTAGAAGAAACTTGATATGTGTTGTTCTGTGGTATTGAGGTCTGAGGTATGAGGATGATGAAGTAATGTTGCTATGTGATTGTGGGGTGTATTCAAAGTGGGTATTAGTTTGTTTTAGTGTTAGATGGGATAAAGTTAAGTTTCTATTTTCAAAGAAGGTAAGGGAGTAGGAAATAAGAAGAGTGTTTAGAAGTAGGAAGGAGGAGAGAAGGAAGTTAAAGTTAGAAATGCTTGGGTTATACATAATAAGTGAAGGTGTGTTCAAAAGAAGCAGGTAGTAGAGTGGTGTGAAGATAGAGAGATAATAGGGTGGAGCAAATTAGGTTTGCTGTCTTATTGGTGGATATAGTAGTGGGTTGGGTTATACATGCATAAGAATAGAACCACTGGAGGTGGGGTGGGAATTGGGGGTAGGGTAGGGGAGTGGAGTGAGCCCGCAGGGCGAACGGAGCGGGTAGAGCAAGGAAAAGGTAAGTCAAACAAAAAACAATCAGTTAGCTCATTTGGGATCGCTCCCAGAGTCAGATAAGCTATTGTAGAGGGAGAAGGAGTTAGCAGGGTGTATAGGAGGTGGGACAGAGAGACTTGGGGGGAATTTATAGTATACAGACTGAGCTAATATAATTATAGATTTGTAAGCAGTACCACAGAAAAGGGGTCAATGTAGGGAGGGCAGGGGGATCTAAAACAGGTAATCTGCTTAAAATTACAATAGGCTATAAGAACAGAGGTAGGATATATGTTTCTTTATAGGTCTAGATTTAATAGGTGTGAAAAACAGAGAAAAGGGGGAAAGGCTCGTGGAGGGAAAGGTAGCACTGCGTGTGTAATTACTAGAAACTGGATTGTTTGTTTAGCAGAGCTAGCTTCTCGTATGGACGGGAATTCAAATAGGGAAGGAAAAGCAGACTTGCGCTGCCATCTAGTGGCCTTAGCATGTAATTACTACCCAATATTACAAGCTAATTGAAATCGGGCACAAGTGTACAGGTAGCAGGGATGGAAGGAATGTAAGGACTATGTTAAGCTGCTGGCGGACATGAGGCAGAGCCCTATCTTATCAACAAAATGTCCTCAGAAGTGGTACAGTCAATAATTAGTAATTAGATAGTAGCACTAGTAAGTACATACATGCAGCAATTCTTATTGAAAATGCTGTATAGGGTTCCGTGGAGAAACCGAATTCCGCTTTACTGGAGGAATTTCAATGGAGGGTAGTCCGCTGGGCAGGTCGCCACTACAGGAGAGGACTAGCAATACTACAGTAGGCAAGCTGAAAGAAAGGATGTAATTAGAATAATGAGATTACAATAATTATCAGCAGTATATCAAAGCTATTAGGTTATATGCTAGCATAAAGACTGTAATGGTACACAGGAGACCACTACAGTAGTATATCAGAGAAATTAAAGATAGTTCAGAGTAGAGGACTGATGAAGAATAAGAAATTAATGTAATTGGGGAATCGGTCAGGATTGGGGGGTACGCTAGAGTATGTGCAAAGCTAGACGACTATAGCCCCAGGGAATAAAGCTCTAAAAAGGTCTCTAGAGTTGGACTTCAGCATAGTCTATGAACATGTCCTGATTCAGAAGTCCTATATAAT
>NC_056746.1:1475514130-1475614130 GCF_019279795.1 Protopterus annectens
ATTCTGTCCCCATGTCTGGAACATTCCCCTCCAGTTTGTTGGCCTGTCTCCACAGTGTTTGTTGTAGGAGGTATTTGCAGTGCTTACATATAGGGCTGTGTTTCCATGCAATTTGCTATAGGAATGATACCATGCTGTTCCACATGCAATTAGCAAGTGGAGGACTCCAAGTCATGCACAGGCCATCAGCTGATTATAAGCATTACCTACCACAGTCAAGCTGCTGCCTATGCAAAACAGATACATTTTTCCACATCTACCAGAGAAGGGGAGAGAGAGAGAGAGACAGAAGGAAAGAAAGTAATGAAGAGAGTAGGAGACAAGCGTGTTTGTGTATGATCCGTGGGTGGAGAGAGGTCTCTGGGTATTATAATGGTTGCCTATATATAGATTTATGACTGTGGATTGTCTACAACAACTTCTACAGTGTTTGACAGCTGTTGGCCTTGTAATGTGACATTGGGACATATGGGTCCTCAGTATGAAAATGTAGCAAAACACACTCTGCAATGATCTTGCTATTTACATAATCACACAAACACCTACACAGGATACTGATGACACACACTTACCAGTACTGAGTTTCAAACCCCTTCCTAGATATATATTAGTACTACAGTGTTACACAGTTATCACAAGCACCACAGAGCTTATATGCTGGAGAGCTGTCCAAAGGTATCTTTGAAGGTGAGTGACATCAGCTGCAGTGCTAAAGGAGGGGTAAGGGAAGTGTACTAAGTGTGAATGACCACAAAATCAGGTGTCAACAAAAACACATACTCCCACATGCACATTTGCCATGTCTGGGATTAGAACTCCTAACTAACTAGTTTGTTACACTACAGTATCATGCAGTTATCGAGAGTGCCACATAGCTTATAGGATTGATATTTGGCCAAAGGGTTATTTCAAGGTGACTGACATCAGCAGGCATGCTAAAGTAGGGGGCAATGGCAGATGTAGTGAGAGTGAATGGCCTCAAAATCATTCATCTCCACACACACAGTTGGCATGTCTGGGATTAAAATAAAAATGTAAAGGCAACTGAAACATGAAGAACTAAAGAACAAATGTGTGAATAAACATGAAGCACACAAATTTATTCAAAATGCTTTTCGTCCAGCTTTATAGCCTAACTTCTTTAGACAACATTAAGAACTACAACCGACATACATTTATACGAACATCCCCCTCCAGTTTGTTGGCCTGTCTCCACAGTGTTTGTTGTAAGAGGTATTTCCAACTACCCTCTGTGATGCCATTTGTCACACACCCACATGAAGTCCTGCTCACAGTGAAGGAGAAGGGCCAACACCCACTTGCAGGGCTTACTTATAGGAGTGTGTTTCCATGCAATTGGGTATAGGAATGATACCACAGCTGTTCCACATGCAATTAGCAAGTGGAGGACTCCAAGTCATGCACAGGCCATCAGCTGATCATAAGCATTACCTACCACAGTCAAGCTGCTGCCTATGCAAAACAGATGCATTTTTCCACATCTACCAGAGAAGGGGAGAGAGAGAGACAGAAGGAAAGAAAGTAATGAAGAAAGAAAGAGCCAAGCGTGTTTGTGTATGATCCGTGGGTGGAGAGAGGTCTCTGGGTATTATAATGGTTGCCTATATATAGATTTATGACTGTGGATTGTCTACAACAACTTCTATGGTGTTTGACAGCTGTTGGCCTTGTAATGTGACATTGGGACATATGGGTCCTCAATATGAAAATGTAGCAAAACACACTCTGCAAAGATCTTGCTATTTACACAATCACACAAACACCAGCACAGGATACTGATGACACACACACACACACACACACACACACACACACTTACCAGTACTGAGTTTCAAACCCCTTCCTAGCTATATATTAGTACTACAGTGTTACACAGTTATCACAAGTGCCACAAAGCTTATATGCTGGAGAGCTGTCCAATGGTATCTTTGAAGGTGAGTGACATCAGCTGCAGTGCTAAAGGAGGGGTAAAAGAAGTGTAGTAAGTGTGAATGACCACAAAATCAGGTGTCAACAAAAACACACACTCCCACATGCACATTTGCCATGTCTGGGATAAAAAGTCCTAACTAACTAGTTTGTTACACTACAGTATCATTCAGTTATCGCGAGTGCCACAGAGCTTATAGGACTGATATTTGGCCAAAGGGTTATTTCAAGGTGACTGACATCATTAGGCATGCTAAAGTAGGGGGCAATGGCAGATGTAGTGAGAGTGAATGGCCTCATAATCATTCATCTCCACACACACACACACACACACACACACACACACACACACACACACACACACACACACGCACACACACACAGTTGGCATGTCTGGGATTAAAACTCCTACCTAACTAGTTTGCCTGTACTACAGTATGACACAGTTATCACAAGCACCATGGAGCTTATAGAGCAAAGACTTGGCCAAATGGTTATTTCAAGGTGACTGACATCATTAGGCATGCTAAAGTAGGGCAATGGCAGGTGTAGTGAGTGTGAATGGCCTCAAAAATCATTCATTTCCACACACACAAACACACAACAGTTGCCATCACTGGATTAGAGCCCCTACCTAACTAGTTTGTTACACTACTGTATTATGCAGTTATCGTGAGCGACACAGAGCTTATAGATATGAGTCTTGGCTAAAGGGTTATTTCAAGCTGAATGACATCAGCAGGCATGCTAAAGTAGGGCAATAGCAGGTGTGAGTGTGAATGGCCTCAAAATCATTCATCTCCACAGATACACACACAGTTGCCATGTCTGGGATTAGAACTCCTACCAAACTAGTTTACTACAGTATTACGCAGTTATCACAAGCGTCATGGAACTACAGGGCTCAGATTTGGCCGAAGGTTTATTAAGGTGGCTGACATCAGCATGAGTGCTAACATGGGCAATGGGAAGAGCAGTGTGTATGAATGGGCCATAAACCATTCCTCTGGAAACACACACACTCAGTCACACACAACTTTACATTTGATAGGACTGGCTATACAAATCCTACATGAATACTGATTTGTACTATTGTGTTACATAGTTATTACAAGCACCACAGACACTATAGGGCTGAGGGCTACCAAAAGGAATGTATACAGTGATTGACATCAGCACATCATGTGATATTGGCCAATTGGATGTGTAGTGGGAGGAACAGGCCTCATAATGGAATTTTCTATGTCACTGTCTGTCTCTGTCTTCCTCACATTTGTGTGTGTGTATGTTCGACATATTATAGTGTGTTGGCCTTGGCTATATGTGAGTATTCCTATCCAATGTGTGTGCAAAGCCTGAATGGTGTACAATGTGGTGTGTGTGCACAGACATCTGCAAATGACAGATATGTATAGTCCACTGTGTTGTCATACATGGGCTTCATTTCTCTATGTGTAGGAGCATGCCCAGTATGACCTTCTGTATTGAGTGTGTGAATCCATTCCAGGTAGGGTTGTACTCCAGTCCAGAGTTTAGTGTTCTAAACCTATAGATAGCAACCTGTTTCTGCAGGATATCTGTAGATAGGCTGACAATATGGAGTCACAATGGGCGACAGATAGGGGGATACTGTAACTATTGCTGTCTGTGCTGCTTGTGTTACATGGTTGGTGTTAGCAGAGATATTTAGACATATGTACTGTTTTACACTGAGATGTATTATGTCATCAACTACTGACAGATATAATTATTTGCTCACAGTTATTTACTGGGAAATACAAGATGAATGAAGCTGAGTCCAGTATTGTGGACCGCAGCCTACACATTCTTGCACACTCCTGCCATTCTGGAGGCATAGCTACAGATGCTTGCTGATGGGTCTGTGCAAATGGTCCAGCAACGTGGTACTATGGTGGCTGAGGATCCCCTTCTTGTACATATATTGACTTAACAGAATGGCCATATCCTGCTGTGGCCATGCCTCTCAGTAGTACAGATTCACCCAGGTTACCCACAGGCAAGGCTCATATATCTGGTCAGTTCCCCTTCACATTGTGGTTTACAGGCAGGTTTGTAGCCACCCATTACTGGGTTTGCAAGCAGGGGTAATATGGGCACACATCAGGGTTTCAGACTTCACACATTCCATGACGTCCATGCGTCTACACCCCCCCCCACTCTGTTATTCTATCCTCTTCCTAACATTATGTGAGCAATATCTAAGAAGTATCCCTATAGTTGGCCCTTCATTTCAGCATTATTTAGGGGTTGGTCCACAGTTCATGCAGTAGGATATGGGGGGGCATGCTACTGGGATTTGTCAGCATAGCCTTGCATTTGTGTTCTGTTGACTGTGTTAGGCTGTTAGTTGGGACCCCATGAGATACCATACACTGGCACTATGGGTGAAGCACAGGCCTTTGACAGAGGACTCTAGGCCATTTGGTAGTAATGCAGGCCATATGTAGCAGGCCAGTGCATTCTATCACTCCTACATTTCCAGGCTGTGAGCAAGTGGATTCCCCTGGGGTGACAGGGAAAGTGTGCAAGGTGCTAATGGCAATAGTTCCTGTACATATTGAACCATTGGTCTGGATGCAGGCAGGGTGCTGTTTATAGCTAGGGACACACCTGCATAGGACACCTCTTCAGCATGCTGCATTATGTGGGTATTCCCATACAGAAGTGGGGTCATACTGTACTCATTTCCAACAGCAAGGCTATGACCTGTGATAAACCTGTGGCTGATGGTGGGGTGAGCTGAGTGCATGTGTGATATGGAAGCTACTTGTAGCTGACTAACAGGTATACCTGGGGCATTCCCCTTATGCTACTTTGTGCGGGGACATAGGCAGTCTCCCATTACTTCATGACTGTGGCTTTTGTGGTCTGCCAGTGATTGGCCAGACTACATCAGTATTCCCTACTACACGGACAACTAATGTGCTGCTAACCTATCTGTACAATTCCAAAGCTATGTGCATTTGACAGTTACATTTTATGCACTCTGTCTAGGGTACTTCCACCTGTGTACTGTGTGTATGTCTGGGCCAACATTCATGGCATGTCCATCTTTCAGATGGTGACAGATATTGACATCTGGACAGTGGTTATGGATAACTCCTGACATGGGTATTGCTGAGAAGCATTGTGGTTGGCACTGCAGTTGTCAGAACATGTCCCTGTCAAGCACAGTACTGCCTATAGGCCACTGAGACACAACCCTCAATGCCTACATGCTGACCACTTCCAGACAATATTGAACACACAACAACCTAACACACACAGACCCCTCCATATTGTACACATGCAACAATCTATTCTGTAGATTGGGCCAGCTCAGATAATCTGTGCTCCACTGATATTACTCCTTACACTTACATGTTACTGCATTTCTACATGGGATTGTGGGGGGGTGGGGGGGGGGCACACCTGACAACTTTAAACATATGCTATGACTGTACTGGTATTTCAGGTACTCTGTTGGCTTCCATTTCATTCTGTATTCTGACCTATCATGCAGACTGGAGGCATATCAGTAGACTACAGATCTTAGGTTTTATTGACCTACATTTCAGTTTCAGACTTTTTACCCTTCAGAACTAACACACAACTGCCAGACCTGTTGCAGTCTGTCTGTGTAGGTCTGGAGGCAGGCTGTTCACCATTGTCATCAACTGGAGGCCTTAGCCCAGCCTTTCTTTATGGTCATCTACACCTGTCCTGCTGGCTGAGGTGGGTGGTGGATATGTGAGCTTCACTGACATGTGTCCTATGGACACACATTTGGGTCACCACATGTACTGCACTGGGAATTGTCACCTTGTCTAGTACTGCCTAGGATGTTGACAACAGTATTTGTTATGCATTTCATGCTGCCCATATAGGTGTCCACTATCTGCTGCCATCCCATTCAGCCACCCGATTTCCTTGCATGCTTGTACCCATACCATAGATACAAGTATCAGAATATACTACTCCATTCAGTAACTGATAAGAAGAGTGACTTACCTTGTGGCTGGGCTAGTACTGAGGACGGTGCTGGAGGGCTGACTATATCGGATGCACATAGTACACTCCCTATACATGGTAAAGCATGGGTAATGTCCTGTTTGAAATCACTTTTACTGTATGTGTGAGTCAGAGAGAGAGGTGCCATTCCCTGGGCCCCCTTCCATGTCAGTGTATGTTCTATGCGTTACCTCTTTGCCAAGGCCTGGGCATACTGGGTACACCTCTTTCTGCTACATGGGCAGGCTCAGGTAGTTCCTTCTCTGAGTCCCTCTGTGCCTGTGATGGCCTTGGCAATGGTGGGGGACTGTGTGGCCTTGCCATGTGCTGTTCCTGCTGCAGCTGTTTCTGCAGGATCATATTGTGTAGCATGGCACATACTATGAACATTTGTGTACATGTAGCTGGAGAGTACTGCAAAGATCCACCGGATATGTCCAGGTAGCAGAACCATGACTTGAGCATCCCAAACACATGCTCTATTATGATTCTGGTTTGCGTGTATGCCTCATTATGGAGTTCTTGTTCAGGTGTGTGTGCATTTTTTTTTTTTTATTTTCGGCATCCCCGTGTTTGCATGCCGCTGCCCTTAGCTTAAATGGCTGAGATCAGCCAAAAAAAAATAAAAGTTTTATTTTTTTTAAAAAATTATGTTGCTTTTAATGCCAATGGCCTTATATTTGGCATTGGCTTGTCTATTCAACATAATATATGCTTTTCATGAGCTGTCATGCCTCCGTTTTGTCAGATGCAAAAATGTATTTGGCTACTAGCCGAATACATTTTTGCACTGACACTGTCCCTATACGGAGTCCGGTCAGCTTGCTGGATCACAAAATCACCTCATTTGCATGGTTTTCACCAGCAAATGAGGTGATTTGCATTATGAATGGAAATCCATGCAGGAACAGTATAGGCCTGCTCGTGCACGCGAAAACCGGACCGTACAGCGGCCATATTGCATGCAGGAGCAGATATACTATTCCTGCACAGAATTCGGCCATTCGTGAATCCTGACCTTTGTGTTGATGAAGTCCAGAAATTTCTAAAGTATTAAAATCACTGATAGGTTTCTTGAGAAATTTCTTGACTTGATCAATACAAACTCTCTGGATTAGTTACTCTGCACCTTAACCTGGGGTGATAAAATCCTGGACTTGTTCCTTACCAGAAGCATTGCTTCCCACTAATTATAACTTCTTCCCTAGTCAAATCAGCCCACAAGTCAATCACATTTACTTAAGACAGAAGTCTGAAGCATATTCCAATATTTCTGTATTTAGAGATTATGGGAAGGCTAATTTACTAAAACTGAGTGATGACCTAGATAAATCAAAAACTCCTTCCACCTTAATGATCCTACTGATAATATGGAACCCAAATAAAAAAATCCACACAGATGCTCCTGCTGAAATAAACAAGAAACACTGGACTCTGATCAAGTCAACTAAAGCCAGATATGAGGTAAAAATAGCCATCCATGTGAAGGATAACTACAAAACCTTAATTTATTATGTTTTATATGTCAGAAACAATGCCTGGCACTGTATAGTGCTAATAGAAAATGATATCACATACTCAGACCAAGTGGACATAGCCTACTAGCAGACCAGTTTAGCTCAAACTTCACTCTCCTCTCTCCTTAAGTATTCTCAGATCACATACCCACACATACACCCACCCTCAGATGTCTCAAGAAAAAGTTCACATCATGATAAGACCAAGAAACTACACCTATGGGGACAGATAACATACCAGGCTACCTACTGGTTTGCCTGTAAAATGATTCGTATGATCCCCACATAAACTATTCAGTATCAATCTCAAAACAGGCTACAGGCTAAATGAATGGAGGACAGCAACAGTCATTCCCTTGCACAAAAATGAGGTTTCAGTGGACCCATGCAATTGTAGAACCATAAGCCTGACCAATCTTATCTGTAAGAGTATGAAAAGGCTCATTTTGGAATTACTATATAAGGATATAGGTAACGTCCAGACTCTCTACCCAACAGAGTTTGGATACATCAAGGGCAGATCCTGCCTTCTTAACCTAGTTAACTTCATTAAACAAGTTACTGAAAAAATGGGCATAGGGACACTGTGCATATTCTATATCTAGACCTTGCAAGGGGATTCTTCATCATCCCACAAGTGGGTTTCATAGATAGCCTCCCAGCTAAATAGCGATCCCCATGCAATTCATTGGATAGCTAACTCATTTCAGGGTTCTCTTGTGTATTATTTAGCCCCTTTTATCTTATGTTGCCCCTTCTTCCTTTTTGCAGCATATTTTCTGTGTATTTAGTTCCCATCTTCAGTTATCAATAGTGGTTCCTCAGAGAATCTCAAGATGTCTGATACCATGCTTCTCACCATAATATCTGTAGCTGTGGATGGTGTGTGGATTGGACTGATATTATAGTGACAATGAGGTCAACCAGGAATCGTTTGATACCTGTGAATCTACCCTTATTGTTGAAGTTTACCTGTTATGTCATAAGGCAGTCTGGAGCTTATAGAACACTAGTGCCCCTTCTCTGGCTCCTTTAAAGATAGTCGATTGCACTATAAATTCTCTTCTGCCTAACGTTAAGTGTTTAGGGTATGTTAGATGCATCCTTGAGAGTACTAAAATGCTGGCCCCTTACTATTTCATGGAATGTGCTTTTTCACTTAACTTGGTTTGTTAACCCATTAATGTGTCAGTTAAATAATTTAACCTCATCCATATTGACTGTTTACATTCATCTCTATTCTGTTAGCATTACAAATTGATGGTCTTACCTTAGTTACCACTCAACTTCTTCTTGTTGCCTGTGATGAGGTGCTCCCCTCTCATCTAGCTCATTAATGTGTACCATTACACTTGGAAAACAGAATAAAACAATTTAAAAAATTAACAAGAAATAAACAAAATGAACAAAGTAAAATGTTGGAATATGTCCTTCCAAGGCATGGGTATTGTTATCCCAACACTGGCTTCATCAGATTATGTTTGATTTGCACACTGGCTGCTCTAATCCTACTTCTCATTATTTTTATATAGATTGCTCTCCCCGCCTAAAAATCACTTTTAGTATTGTCTTACAAAGGACATGCTAATGCAATAATTAGATCAGTTTCCCTTTCCTTTTCTAGATCCACATTACATGCCTGCACTGTGTAGCCTACAGTCCTCTGCTCATACTGTCATTTCTTATCTCCCACATTGTATTCTTATTCCATTTCAGTTTGAATGTTTGGAAATATGTTTTAAGTCCTATAAACCACCAAGTATGAGCATACCAATTCAAAAAATATTTCAGTAACAAGGACACCTAGAGTAAACATGAATGTGAATTACCAGTTTTTATTTATACCTGTAATACCTGCTTGTGTTTTATCTTAAATGCCTTTGTCAACAACTGCCTTCATGTCAGTATCACTCATTTTCCCTACAAGATCCCTCCCGAGATAACTGTTGTGAGATATTACATTAAAACAGCACTGCAGTCCAAAATAAATACCATTCATTCTGAAAACACCATAAGTAATTAATTAATCAATCAATCAATTAATTACACAATAATAAATTTAAAAATTCACATTCTGATTTATAAAATGTGTTACAAACCAAATAAATGTTTTAAAAGTCACCCACAACTTTATCCAAAATAATGTTTTATTTTCAAAACAGAGGAAATAGAGCATGTGTCATTGAGCCCAAGATAATTTAAAGCATTCAGCTATAATTGTCATACCAAGTCTCTTTTATCTAAAATGCTCTTTCATAAAAAAACCCTGCCATCTTCAAACACTTGTTCAATATCTGTAAAAAGAAAACCATGACCAGCATTATTTTGTACATGCTTATTCAAAGCATTTGTGGGTGTTTCCTTCCTAATGTCCTGCACATGTTTGTAAATGCTTTCCTTTAATTTACGTTAGTTTTTCCAATATAAAAAGCAGGACAATCTTTGCAATTTGCCACATATACTACTTGCTTCGAATCATAGGAAAAATTACCCATTACTTGGATTGTCTTCTCATTGATATTAAAATGTTCCCCTTTATTGATACATGATCACTGATTACATTTCCTCATTTAAACATGCCTAATTTTCTAAATCCTGTAATATGGTTAAGACGCTTAATTTCTTTCTTTCTTGCTTCCAGTAACTATTTAAAACATATTTTTGAACACTATACAGTGTTCTACTCCCACCTTTTCCATTGTTCCATTCTCTATTTTGAAAACATCCCATCTAATTAATGCTTTACTATCCAGATTATATATAATAATGCATAATTTGTTATCATTCCTAAAGTTATCCCCACCATCACCTCCTATTGCCATTTCAAATTTACCATAATCTCTCAACAATGATACATAAAATCTACTCATTCTCTTATCAATCACATCTTCCCTGATTCTTAATAAGAAATTGTCAGGATATCTCCTCTGCTTAAACATGTTTGTAACAACATTACACTCATACAGGAAGGTATCAATTCTGATACCATCCTAGACAACCTAACCAACTGGCCTTTCGCCACAGCCTTCTCTTGGTATGTGGGATGCCAGCTGGAAAAGTGTAAATTGGCTTCCTATAGGTGTTTGATATATATTTCCCTCTATCCATATCCTTACTTAGCTCAACTTCTAAGTGCACTATTTTGTTAGGGGAAAAGTGTGAGTAAACTTCAGAAAGGTTACCGTATGGTTTCTAAAATCAGTAAATTCGCCAACTTTTCCACTGTATCTCTCCAAACAATAAATGTGCCATCTAAAAAAATGGGCGTAAAACACTCAACATTCCTTATACACAACCATGTTGAAAACATATTTATGTTCCCAACCTGCCATAAATGGATTAGAAAATGTGGGGGCGCACAGATCCCCCATAGCTACAGCTGTATTTTGCTTCAAATATTATCCTTCAAAATGGATATAGTTATGTTTTAATGCCATCTCCTTCAACCCAGATGCTACATGTATCCTGTCCTCACTTAAATCATCCAAAGCTCAAAGCTGTTCTTCCATCCAGCTGAGACCTGTATCATGAGGAATCACAGAATACAAATTTTGTACATCAATAGCAACACATGTATACTGTGCTGAAAAAGGGATCTCAATAATATTCCTCATTGCCATGAATCCTTACACACATGTGACAGTTTACTCACACTGTTTTTCAATAAGCCATCCAAGACCTTAGCAATAAAAAATGTTTTACGTCTAGTGGCATCAGAAATTGGTCTCAGCGGTGGACTGTTAAAATCCTTATGAAGTTTCGGGATACCAAATAATTTGGATATTGCTGTTTTACTCTCAGCCATTGTTGTTTAGCTCTCTTGACAACTGGCTGGAAAGCACCTTGAATTCTTCTTGTGTCTGGTAGGATGTCTTGGTCTATGAAGGCTCATTCACTTCCACATATCTATCTCATGCCCTGCATCCAGAGCAGGGTGATTTTTTTTATTTTATTTTAATTTATGTGTCTCTAATTGCACTATAATTTGCCTTGGATTCCAGTGATTCTTTGGTACTTGGCCCAATTTGTGAGCTGGTTCAACCTGCATGTCAGGCTGAGCTATGGATGTCTATTCAGCTAATCAGTTAGGTACTAAGTGGTGTCACAGACTTTGCCTTCCTTTCCTTTGCTAGTACTAAATAATCATATATTTTTTCTCATGAACCTTTTTGTTGATCTCACGAGGACCTCTTCCACCACATCTGCCCTGGCCTCTGACACTTTTGCCCTTAGATAGAATTGTTCCATTTCTTGCAAAGTATCTTGTATGGCATCTGTGTGATTTCTAAGATCATTATGGATTTTCTGTCCGGACCTGTGTTTCAGCCATAAATGTTTCTATGATACAGTTAATGTTCTTTGTTTCCCTTAATACTTCTTACTCAGTATTTTCTGTTTCAGCTATGTGCTCTGCTGACATGGCTGCTGGCTGTCCCAGATCTGAAACAACTGCCAGGCTGCTTCTTGTTTTCTTCTTAGCCTTTGCTTCCTTCCTTTTATAGCTGAGAACTCTTTAGGGACATGATTTTATAGTTAGTGCTGAAATTCCTATTCTAGGTATACTAGCAAAGAAAAATGCTTGATTTCATTGTGGTGTGTACATATATCTATTGACTGACAATTAGTACTGGCAGTGTCTAGAGCACTGTAAGGCAAGTAAAAGGAATATGTCCTTTTCCCCACTTTAGTGCGGCCCTGGAGTTAGTATATATAGTTAGTGAGGATGTGGGGGGCATGTTATATTCTCTGCTTTTGGTTTTATATTGTTTAGTAAAACCAAAGTAAGTAGGGGGCTGCCCCCCTCCCACACCCTCCTAACTATATATACTAACTCCAGGGTCACACTACAGTGGGGAAAAGGACATATTCCTTTTACTTGCCTTACAGTGCTCTAGACACTGCCAGTACTAATTGTCAGTCAAATGAACTTTCAGTCAAATAAAGTGTCAGTGAAATGAAGTTTCAGTCATTTGCATTTAGTTCGACTAAAATGTTTGTCAGTCAAATGAGCTTTCAGTCAACTCAAGGTAGCCTATATATATATATATATATATATATATATATATATATATATATATATATATATACATATATATCTATATCACTTCAAAGTACTGTTCATCTAAAGATACATTGAAAAGTGTGTTGTGCGTATACATGCACACAGACATATATATATGCCAGGAAATAGCACTACAGATGCGATCTTTGCTCTGAGAGTGTTGATGAAGAAGTACAGAGAATGTCGGAAGGAGTTGCATTGTGTTTTTGTAGAGTTAGAGAAAGCATATGACAGGGTGCCTAGAGAGGAGTTGTGGTATTGTATGAGGAAGTCAGGAGTGTCAGAAAAGTATGTAAGAGTGGTACAGGATATGTACGAGGGTAGTGTGACAGCGGTGAGGTCTGCGGTGGGAGAGAAGGATGCGTTTAAGGTGGAGGTGGGGTTACATCAAGGATCAGCTCTGAGCCCTTTCTTATTTGCAATGGTGATGGACAGGTAGACAGACGAGATCAGACTGGAGTCCCCGTGGACTATGATGTTTGCAGATGACATTGTGATCTGTAGTGAGAGTAGGGAACAGGTGGAGGAGACCCTGGAGAGATAGAGATATGCTCTAGAGAGAAGAGGAATAAAGGTCAGCAGGACTAAGACAGAATATATGTGTGTGAATGAGAGGGAGGATAGAGGAATGGTGAGGATGCAAGGAGTAGAGGTGGCAAAGGTGGATGAGTTTAAATACTTGGGGTCAATAGTTCAGAGTAACAGTGAGTGTGGAAGAGAGGTGAAGAAGAGAATACAGACAGGATGGAGTGGGTGGAGAAGAGTGTCAGGAGTGATTTGTGACAGACGAGTACCTGTAAGAGTGAAAGGGAAGGTCTACAAGAGGGTAGTGAGACCAGCTATGTTTTATGGGTTGGAGACAGTGGCATTGACAAAAACGCAGGAGTCTGAGCTGGATGTGGCAGAATTAAAGATGTTAAGATTTGCACTGGGTGTGATGAGGGTGGACAGGATTAGGAATAAGTATATTAGAGGGTCAGCCCAGTTTGGAAGGTTTGGAGACAAAGCCAGAGAGGCACGATTACATTGGTTTGGACATGTGCTGAGGAAGGATGCTGAGTATATTGGGAAAAAGATGCTAAGGATGAAGCTACCAGGTAACAGGAAAAGAGGAAGGCCTAAGATAAGGTTTATGGATGTGGTGAGAGAAGACGTGCAGGTGGTTGGTGTGACAGAGCAAGATGCAGAGGACAGGAAGAAATGGAAATAGGTGATTTGCTGTGGCGACCCCTAACGGGAACAGCCGAAAGAAGATGATGATGATGATGACTGCTCGAGGGTTTAAATTGCATGTGATTAGATGATTGTAATATATTTTAATCCATAGAGGATACCATGCTTTGTTGGATGGTTCAAAATTTGCTATTTGTATAGTTTGAAATTCAAGTAGGCCTAGGCCCCCTTTTTGTTTGGGTAATGTTAATTTAGTGTATTTTATTCTTGTACTTTTTGAATACTAAATACATTTTCCTAGTAGTGTTTCAAGTTTGGAGAAGAAGTTTTTTGGTATATTTTGGTTAATAGCACTAAAATGAAATAATAGTCTTGGAAGAATATTCATTTTAACTATGGCTGCCTTAGCTAGTAGAGATAGACTGAGGTTTAACCATCTCTTAGTGTTTTCAGTGATGTCAGACCAGGTTTTAAGCAAGTTGTTTTTAGTCATATCAGATTGGGGTTAGTGAACATAATACACAGATATTTGAGATTATAACTGACTTTAATTTCAGTTTCAGGGAAATAGAATCCCTTATGTCATAGAGTATTCAGAGGGAATATGACTGATTTATTAGGGTTAATCGCATAATTAGACGTTTTTGAGAATTTTTCAATGGAGTTTAGTATCTTATTCAAATCAGTATTAGGGAATTCAAAATAAATGTTAAGATCATAAGCAAAAGCTGTATACTGTATTGGGACTTTGGAAATATTCATAATATGGCGGCAAGTTCTTGGTGATATTTTAAACAACAGAGTTTTTATGTATATATTGAACAGGTAAGGTGATAGTGGGCATCCTTGCCTTGTACCATTCATTATTTGAATAGGATTTGATTGCTTTTTATCTATATATAGTGTTGTTGTGGCATTTTTGTATAGAGACCTAACCATGTTTATATAGTCCTCAAGAATACTTAATTTCTTGAGTATATTTAATAAACCATCAAAATTTACTCTATCAAAAGCTTTGGTTGCATCTACTGACAGTGCATAGCTAGGGCATTTATCATTCACTTTTAAACAAGTGATTGAATCAATAGTAAGTGTGCTGTCATATATTTGTCTGTTGTTCATAAAGCCTAGTTGCTCAGAAGATATAATGTGAGGTAGGATTTGTTTGATTCTACTAGCTAGTATTGTAGAAAGAATTTTAATATCAATATTTATGAGTGCTATCGGCCTGTCGTTGTTTGGGTTTGATGCATCAGATTTGGGTTTTAGTATAAATATAGTTTCTGAGTTATTGATATACAGGTCTTTGGTACCATGCTTTATTATATATCTGTATACTTTCAGTAGTATTGGAGCTAACTGTTTCTTGAAAGTTTTTATTTTTCTACATGTTCCAGTGGATTACTTGGATTTTTTGAAATATTACGTTTTCATCTGATACATCGCGGAGAGACCATTTTCTTGTTTCATACTGTTTCTTGAAAGTCTTGTAAAATTCCGCCACGTAACCATCAGGCCCTGGTGATTTACCTGGTTTCAAATATTTCTTCGACACTTAAGGGAGCTTTAAGATTATTTATTTGTGTCTCATTCAGTACTGGAAATTGTAACTCCAGTAAATTGATGAAATAATGACTCATTAAACTGGTCGTGGGGGCTATATAGTTTTTGGTACATCTCTTCAAAAGCCATTATGATCTCTTCATCCATCTCTAAAGATTTGTTATTATAATTTAGTTGTTTTATTTTGGTAGGAGGATTTTTAATGTTTATGATTCTTGCCAGTGCTTTAGAGGGCGATTGTGCCCATCTGGCATATTTGTGGAGGAGTTTAATTTCATTGATTGAGTATTGCTGTGTTTGAATTTCACATAGTTGTCCTTGTAGTGTAACCGTTTGACTTTCAAGTAC
The DNA here is from genome assembly GCF_019279795.1 of Protopterus annectens. Lineage (NCBI taxonomy): Eukaryota > Metazoa > Chordata > Ceratodontiformes > Protopteridae > Protopterus > Protopterus annectens. The sequence goes on from NC_056746.1 coordinate 1,475,529,755, forward strand.
TGGTGAATAATTTATTTACAGTTCTGACTCTATATTTTTTTCATTTTGATTCTGTTAATATGACTTTTTCTTTGTTTCATTTTTTATAGAAAGCAGCTTTTTGAATTAATATATCCCTAATAGTGGCTTTTGTAGCTTGCCATTGAATGTCATGTGGTATATCTATTACTTCTAGGTTGTTATATGTTTTGGTGATAATGTCTGTCTATGATATTTTGTGAAACATCTTTAAACTTTAGTAAGTTGGTATTTAACATTCAGTTCATAACTGTTTGGGATCCTTGCATTGAGCTCCCCAACTTTAGTGTAATATTTATCTTTGCATAATCCGATATTGTCCTAGGTTCACTATTGTATGTGACTGTATTATTTAGTAAGATTTCAGATATTAAAAATGCATCTGTCCTCGACCAAGACTTGTGATATGGTGAATAATAAGTGAATTTACTAGTAGTTATACTATTTCTATAGTTTTCAAATGGGTCAGCTAACGTAAAATCTTCCATTATTTCAGCTATTAGTGTAATAAGTTGAACCGATTGCTTGTTATTCTTATTTGTCCTATCAAGTTCTGGATTAATTAACATATTCCAGTCACCTCCTATGATATAGAGATAATTAGGATAGTTCTCTAAGATTCTGTACATCTCATATAGATAGGTTATTTGATGTAAACATGGGGCATAAACATTCCGGACTAAGAATGATTTTTTTTAAACGGTGGCGTCATTATGAATACATTTGAAAATAAGAATTAAAAGGCTTCTAAATAACATATACCAACAGACTACAGTAACAGATGCTTCAAAAGTCTGTTGAATGAAAGTTGACAAATTCCAAGTATCTGTCTTATAACTGTTTTGCATACATTCTTTTTTCCTCATCTCAGCTGAAGTGAATAAGAAAAAAGAACCACACTATTCTATGATTAATTAGACAGTAGATTTGTACAGATGAATGATAACAGTTTCTTCTGTGCCTAAGACACTTCTCAGGATATTTCTTAGTAGCTCATAGCATCTTCTTATCACCCCTTTCCGATGTTCCTCAAATCTTAGGTCAAAATCCATCAGAATCCCCGAAAGTGTTTAGACAGTTTGTACTACCATATAATTCTTAATACTAAACATCATACCTCTTGATTCTGACCATTGTAAACGGGTGCCAAATAACCATGCCCAAAATTCCAGTGTTTTCAGAAAATTTGTTGAATCATAACTTCTCTCAAATTGGAAAACCAAACATAAATCAGACAACTTCTACGGAGCTCAGAACAGAACCCTGAGTGACACCTACTCCACTGCTTGTATTCTACAAAAAGCAGTTTCTAATCCTTACTAAACATTTCCTTTCTTTTAACCAGTTAGCCACCCAACAGATAATATAGGGATTTATTTCCAACTACTGCATTATTCTCACGTATCTCAATTATGGGGCACACTATTAAAACCTTTTATGAAGTCAAATATATCACATATGTTCCAGTACCTAGATCCATGGTACTTGTTAGATTGTATCAGAAGCTAATCAGGTGCCCTGGTATAAAAACATGCTGGAAAATGTCTAGCTGTTGCTCAAAAATATAGATGAGAAATGGAGTGTTCATAACATTTTCCCAAGATGCAGGTTAATCTAATGGGCCTAAAATTGTCAACCATTTTGTGAGACTAATCCTTGGGTATAGGTGCTACAACCGCTTTTTTCCATCTGCATGGCTAATAACTATCTGTCAGTGTTCTTTGGTATGGATCATTTAGACATGTTGTCAAATTAGCTAGTATTTCCTTCAAGAAGAAATTGTTTAGTCCATCGGGATCATCTGATGCATTTGACTTGAAGGTGTTTAATGCTTGAGTTATAATGTCAACACAAATTACTGGGCATTCTCCACTCATTTAGTTATTTCAGCAAGAAAACCTCAAAGCAGTGAGTGTATTCCTGCAGCAGACCCAATCAAATTTTCAAGCAAAACTATCGCTAGTAACAGGCAGAAAGGCAAGGCTCAGCAGTTGTAAAATCCACAGATTTTATTAAAAGTTAGCGCTTACGCAGTGTTCACGACCACTTCATCAGACAAAACAGTAAAGCAAATTAACTTCTTTTATACTAAATTTCAGAATCAATTAACATAACAATGCAGAATCCTAATTGATCCCCAAGGCATTTACTTTTAAAGCAACAGCATCTAAAAACAGCACATAAAGGAATAGCAAGTAAAACCACAAAAATGCTAAATAATACATTTATCTACTTTCCTTTGCCTTTAATACTGGTTTTAGGGGTACATGGTCAATCAGACCCATTCCCCTATGCACTTCTAACCTTAAAATCCACTGTAATTCTGCATTTTCTTTCTTGTTTACTAAGTCCCGCCCCTCACACTCTCAGTCCCGACTTGTAAAATTTGGGATACAAATATATGTGTGTTGCCATTTGTCAGTGTGTGTTTTGCCAAAGCACTGCAATCATTCCCTCTTCTTGTACAGTACAAATGATCCCGCACGCTCTCTTTCAGTTTCCAGTTAGTTTCACATATATAAAATTTGAAACACAAAACACGGTGTGCTGCATAAATAACATTCTGTGTATTACAGTGTACTGAAACCCTAAGTTTCCATAAATAGCCTGTCTCTGGATGCTTGAAATATATAGACTGATCAATATAATCACATTATGCACATTCCTGACACTTACGTGTACCTCATTGCCTTTCCCCTAAGTTATGATATAATTTAGGATAACATAAACGTTTATGGCTCTTTTTGTTTTTATACACAAAAATAGGCATTGGCCTACCAGCGCTTTTACCTTCTCATCAGTGTGTAAAATATGCCAATCACTTCTGACCACTTCCCTAATCCTATTCACCTGTGATGTATAGGTAATGACCATGGGCATTTTCACAGAACTGTTTTTAGTGTACTTAACTGTATCATTTCATTGTGAAAAATAGGGCTTGGCACTCCCTGCTCTTTCCTCATTTGTTTTACTGTATGCCTTGTCAATTTCCATGCAGCCATACCCTCTATCCATAAAGTCATCCCGTAGATGGCATAGTCCCTCATGAAAGTCCTTGTCATTACAGGATAAACGTGAGGTCCTCATAGCCCGTCCCTTGATAATATTACTAAAAATGTGTTATGGATGCATACTTTCCCTACGCAAATACGTGGGACGATGACATTCTTTTCTGTGAATTCTGGTAGTTAAACCAGTTCCTTGCTTGGCTATAGTTACATCCAAAAAAACAATTGTACTCATGGATTTGCTTAGGGTGAATTTAAGAAAGTTCTTGCTGGTGTTCAAATATTGGGTATAGAGTTCTAAACTCTCTTCATCCCCCTGCCAACCTATAAAAAGATCATCCGCAGAACATCCATGTATTATTATATATGGGGTCAAATTATTTAGAATGTATTGATATTCCCATTCCATCATTATTAATTTGGCATAGGAGTTTGCACAGCTAGTGCCCAAAGCAACTCCTGTTTTTTTGCCAGTAGCACTTCCCTTTGAAGAAAAATATGTTATTGTCTAGAACTAATTCCAGAGGTAGACAGAATAGGTCCACCTGTTTTGATTCAAAATTTCCGTATCTATGTAAGGCACTTTTCACCATCATTATCCCCTCCTGATTAGGAATACATTTAAATAATGAGATCACATCTAGACTTACCAGGACCTCAATGCTTTTACTATTCTCTCCACTGGTTGCATTATATAGGTCCCTTAAAAATGTTCTGTATTCCTTAACACTGCCTCAGATTTATCCAAAACCTTTGTACGTTGTTTATCCAGAAACCTGGAGACAGGCTCTGTCAACCAGCCCCAGCCTGCTACAATGGGTCTAAATGGAGGCCTCATGGGATGTTTATGTATTTTTGGTAGCCCATGCATTTGGGGTATAAGTGGATTCTGCACTATAAAATAATCATACAGTTCCTTAGTGACAAGTCCTAAATTCAGACATTCTAACAAGCAGTTGTCAAGCCTGCATTTCAAGTCATGCACCATTACTGCATTAGTAATAACATAAGTGTTTAAATCACTAAGCATAGTAAACATACTGTCATAATAATACGTTGAATCAAGAAAGACTACTGGTCCCCCCATATCTGCCAGACAAATAACAATATTTGTGCTATGTTGCATTTCTAACAAGGCTTGTTGTTCACTTTTAGTTAAATTATCTGAGCTACTGTGCCTATTCAGTTCCCTGTGACTGAAAAGCTCATACAAATTATTTTCACAGGCTAATACGAAAACTACAACAGCAGGAGGCAATGCTGGTACAAACATACTAGGCTTTCTAAATAATTTAACTTCATTGTTTTCACCATCATTACCAAACATTAATTTTAATGCTAAATTATGTGCAGAGACAAAACTCAGCAAGCAGTTCTGTAATGTCAGCCCCAGTAGCAGGGACAAAAGTCAAACCTTTAGTCAGCAGTGACTCTTCTGCTGCTGTTAAACTGCAGCTGGAAATGTTCCAAACTAAACTCCTTGTTCCAAACCCCATATTTTCTTGATGGTTCTGGTTTGGTTGGATGGTGGTGGGCCTTCCTCTTCTTGCCCCCTCTGTAGTTGTCTAAATTGTGAGATTTCCTGCTGGTACTGCGATATGGCAGGGGTAGTCCTGGAAAAAAAGAAGATGAAGATTCCAGTTGGGGCTGAAGTATTTTATGCATCACAACCAGACCCATTTCCACTGTCTTTGGTATCGGAACTACATTACTCAAACCTTGACACTCCCCCTATCGGGGTGGAGTATGTAGAAGTTTGTGACTCTGGTAACGTCACTTTACCTCCGTCACCTGGATTGGTCAGTTCATCTTGCTAACTAATGTGACTGGATGATAATACTTCCTGATTCAATGTACTATTCATTACACACACATTATTTGGCCCTTCAGCTTCAGAAGTGCAAGGATTTTTTGCAATAAGTTCCTAGCAAGTTTGTACCTTGGGCCAAGTAAAGACTTGTTGTTTGAAAAAGTCATTAATGTCCCTTGTCAGTTTCTTCCATTTGTGTTGTAGCAATAATTTTTCATATCCCACGACCTTTTCAATTAAGTCATTGGAATAAATACCTGCTGCTGCTTTACCCACTGCACTAGTTAAGTCTTTTTGCTGTTGAGATATGTTATCATACAGCTCAAGTTCTACAGGCTGAAAAAAGTCTATTAACAGTTTCAAAAAAGCCCGACTGGTGTTTAAATTGATCAGTTGTCATTGAGCTAACAAAGAAGGATACATGTCACCATAAGTAGGTATGTTAAGGGCTCGTAAGCCCCTAGGTATAACATTCATATTTAAACATGCCTCAAGGTGAAAACGTTGACACTGCAGTCTTTTATACTTATATAGGTCATTTTCCAAAGTACGTTTTAAAACTGTAATTCTCACACATCTCTCTCTTTTTCTCTCTCTGTCTCTCTCTCTCTTTCTCTCCCTCTAAGATCCCCTAAGTACTTGGATTCCTCCACATCCAAATTACTTTAAGATTTACAGTTAAGCCTGACTGCTTCTGGATTGTATCACAACCTGCACTTAAGATATGTAAGACTCTCAGGCTACTATCTAACCTTGCCAAAGTTTTCTATCCACTCATCAGTTCCGAACATGGGATAGATTGCCTAAAGTCACTATGAAATCTGATAGGTCCATCAGATCTATAAAATGGCTCTACTGGTCAATGTCTTTGTGACTCTTTAGCCATGGCTAATTTATTTTTATAACTCGTATTGCTGTTTTTTCACTATGGTACTATGTAACATCTCAGTCTAACTTCCATTCCAGGTGTTATCTCTACATTATTTTCTATCACTTGTGCTTTTGTAGATATTTCATTTAATAATACTTTATTTATTAAAAGAAATTTTCTTTTTTCCTGTTTTTTTTTTTTTTTTTAACAAGGATTCATCTATTTATTCTTCAGGTAAAGACTCCCAGGTAGAAACTTCACATCAGTAATATTGCAGATTTTTTTTCTTTCCGTGGCTTTAATACATTAATATGGTAAAACTGGTCTTTTTCTTTCTTCGCATTCTAATAACTTTAATATACTGCCATTTTTCTTTCCATGACATTAAATAAACCTTGCTGTTTAGCTTGAACTGTAACTTCCTTAGGGGGGTACTAATTCTAGTACTTGGCCTATGTGGATAAATTCTACAAGTAAGACATTTTTATCAACTCGTTGTTGAATACCATGGACACAATGCATGCCTTCCTTTGCTGTTGACATTATTAGCTGCCATCTGTCCTGCAAACTAACATAGTGTTCTGTCATACTTCTGAATTGTGTCCTTTCATTTTTACAATGTACCTTCGCAATACTAAGCAGCCCTCTGGGATGCCTTACAAACAGAAGCTCAGATGGGGTAAACACAACTGATGTTGTGTCGCTTCTTGTACTGCAGAGATTAAATGGTGTAATAACCAGTCCCAATTGTTTATTCTTGTGCATCAACAACTTGCCATAGCATATATTTTATTGCTTTATTAAACCTTTCTACTAATCAGTCTGTGTATGACATATTCATGTCTTAAAATGTTTGACTTTAAAACATTGACATAACTGATGCAATACCTTTGATATAAAGTGAGTGCCTTGATCAGTAACTATCTCCTTAAGGGCTTACCATTAGCTCTGTGTAATGACACTATTTCTGTCAATTTGATGTAATAATCTATTATGAATATGTACTGATATCCAATGTCGTATTTTAATAATGACCCAACAATGTCCATAGTAGTATGTTCAAATCATATTTCTATAATAGGAAATGACTTTTGTATACAGAATGAGGAACAGCTTTCTGACATTCTGGACAAAAAGCACATTTATTTTGCTTGGCCAATAAAATCTGATTAATATTCTTTGTTTTCTTTTGCCAGTTCCAGACGGCCTCCAACTATGTGACAACAGGCTAGATTCACTACTATTTTCTGTAAGGTTTGTTATTGCCACTAGTAATAGATGCAGTTTTTCTTTATTTTCTTTAATTTGTTTATATAACAAGTCATGTTTTTAACTCAAAATAGAGGTAAGAAGTTGTGGAAACATCTTATTTTTTATCCATGCTTGATACATTTTAAGAACACACTCAATGGCACAAATATTTTTTTCATAACTGACTTGTGATATCATGCATACATATAGTGGTTCTCTATCTTTATGTGTGTGTGTGTATATATATATATATATATATATATATATATATATATATATATATATATATATGTATATATAGTTGGATTCTGAAAGGGCAAATACTCAAAAGAGTAAATTTTCATTTTTCATTTTTTTCAGCCTGCTGGGCTCTTTTGTGTGCAATATTGCAGTACAGCAGGCTCTGATTAGTCCCTGCTATTGTGTAATCTCAGTGTTGATATATATATATATATATATATATTTAGGTTCACTTTATAATCCTGAAATCCTGAAATATTGAATTTCAGACTCTCGAGATCATAAAGCCAAAACCTTAAAATCCAGAAACCTCAGAAGCATGAATTTAAAAATTGCGACTCCTACATTAACCATACACCACACACATACACATGCACACACCTTCTCCCCACACACAAACACACAAACCTGCACTTCATACAAGCAGGAGGGCAAGGCCCCCTGCACCCCCCTCACACCCACCTACTTAAATTTATTAACTCCAAGGTGGCACTACACAAACACAGGAAAACACCTCCATACAAGCTGCAGTCCCCTCGCACACACACATCGCAGTAACAAAACACACTGACACACACTAAAGCCCCTAATCAAAACCCTTAAACATAAGTACTTACCTGAATCTCCAGCTATCCATTCACACACTGTAACACCAGAAGCATTAATTCAACATCTCCAGACTTCGGGATTTTGAAATGCGCGCTTCTGAGCTTTTGGAGTTTTAAGCTTTTGGCTTTATAATCTCAGGATTCTGAAAATAGATATTTCAGAATTCCGGGATTATAAAGTGTTTTTATATATATATATATATATATATATATATATATATATATATATATATATATATATCATTAGCATGGGGTATGGGGGGGTTGCATCTTTTTTTTTTTTTTTCTAATTTAGATTTGCTATAAAAATGATAGCACTTTCTGTTTTCACCCATTGGGGTATACAATGTTTTATGATCAAATCATAGATAGATATTTGACAAGCATTTTATCATGTTACAATGCAGGAAGTAGAAATATCTGTATAAACGCATAGGGCTGATGTTAGAATCTGAAATCCTTTTATATATCTTCTTCATTGCTTTGGTTCACAGTGTTTTATGCAGTGCAGTGATGGTTCTGAGCAGCATAACCTTGACTTTCTGAAAAATTGCTTTTGTGAGAAAGAAAGCTTGCTAGGTTAGTCTCTACTGTATATGGAAATTGTTTAATGGTTAGTTTGCATTGGTAGGTGGGTAGAACTGATGTGCTTCAATTTCTTATATATTTCAAAGACAGAAGGTGGTAAGTTTTAATGTATTATCAATTCACTTAATTTGCCTAAACTGAGTATAAATCCAATTGTCTTTGCTCCTTCTAGTTGATAATAGGCAAAAGACTCAATTGGTATGACAGATATGATATAACCCCTAGAAAGACTCATTTAACTGCTAGCTGAAGTGCATTAGCTGACCAAAATGCACTAAAGGGTGACATATGGGAAATGTATCTCTTCATTAATACATAATGCAGGGTACTTATGGTGAATTTATAGTTTTTCCCTTGGGAGTTACATACCCAGTAAGTGTTTTTTCTTTACCATAGCCTAAGTGTTTCTGCCTTCAGTTTGTGATTCGGTATGTCTGTTTGCTTTGTGTGTCAAGACTGACTAATTTGTCATGTTGTCCATACCTCATACCCTACTCATTAATTTATTGCATGGCTCAGTGTTGGAGATGTGGGTTTAATTCAGGTAAACATACATTATGAAAAAAATGTTCTTTACTTTACATTTCTGGTACACACAGTTGTGTATAGATAATATTTTGTGTTCATTTAGTCAAAAGTGTTCTAAGAATTTATATGTACTTATTTTTGTATATGGGAGAGAACTCTGAAAATGTCCTTTCTTGATTGATTTTTTTTCTGTATCAACTGATTTTCCATGTAATGACTTAAAAGTAGGGCTTAAAGTGGGGCACCCTATTTATATTAAAAAATGTCAATAGGTAGACTAAGTATTGAGACCTGTAAATAGAATGAATAAATTACTGTGGACTGCATACAGGTTATGGAATAACTATACTCATAGTTCCTATTACTAAGAAAATGAGGACAAATGGCAGAAATGTGACATGAAACAATGTCAGATGAGGCAAGGGGACCATTATCTTCAGTTTTTGAAAATAGATGGAACCCAGACTGAAGAAAAGGACACAGATGAAGCTGAAAAGGCTGGAATAGTGTGATTATACAATTAAAAACACTTTGAAATGAGAATGAAAATTTATAAGGGAAATTATTTGAATTAGGGGAAAATCTGGCAAAGAAATATTTAGGAAAGTAATGCAGAAAATAAAGAATTCTGACTGGTATACAAAGAAGGATTGTATAGTGTTATGGCAGAAAGTGGGATGACATTTTTAATTATAACAACATTCATCTATGGAGGTGAAAGAGGAACAGTACCTGATCAGCTAAAGAGGGAGAAAATTAAATAATTTTTCCCCCTACTTAGATGGTTTTATAAAAAGATTACTGTTTAGGGGGAATTACAGAACGTGTGGAAAACAGGTGTGAGTATTAGAGTAGTAGGGATAGAACTGGAAGGTACAGAAGCTATGTTACAGGAATTTGGCTGATTAAGTTGGGGGTATAAAGCAGAAGTTTTGGGGCTATGCCTGGACTGGCTTTAAAGTGTTGTCCTTTGGCTATACCTTGTGATAACTAAACCTACTTAGTGCCAAGGGTGAGCATTAAGGGTATCCCAAAAGCTAGGAAGGGGACCATATATTTAAATCTGTTGTGGGAATTAAAACTAATGGATTTTAAGTTATTTATGCGTCATGCTTTAAGAGATGTAGAATATAGGGTCAGGAATATCCATTTAAATTGAGATTGTGATTGGAAGTTGAGCAAACTAATATGGAGAAAAAAGGGAAAGATGGTGTTTTGTATGTGCAAAGAGAAAAGGTGTGATGTGCGACTAACTTCTTTTTATGGATTAAATTTTGAAAGTCCAGAGATGATTTGGGAGTGTATGGAAATAAGTGCAAAAGCTAACTAGTATTTGTTAGATGGGTAGGTTAACTCAACAAAAGAACCTGTCAGTCAAGTTGCTAGCGAAAAAACAAAAAACAAAGATGTGCACAAACATTTTATTACATATGTAGTATGTACAGCTAAATCAAACAAAATATTTACATAACAATAAGCAGGTTTAAACGTATTAAACCAAACAATGTAAAAATGTAGTACTGGATCATTACAATTATACTTCCTAAAGGTTTTACAAGTATGCTCAAGTGTTCAAGGTGAAGTTGCTTCTTTATGGCAACAAACAGCAGGGAGGTGGGTCTAGAAATAACCACTGAAGGTGAATGTGTCCACATCTAAGAAATGTGAGAAAGTCCTCCGTGCCAAAACAAACAACTATCTGTGTCTTCAAAAATGAACTCTGAATGGCAAAGTTCATAGAGCTGCTGCCTTCCTTCCATTCATATGATAAAGGATTTAATATAAATTAGTAGGAGTGAAGAGTAACAGCCCTCTCACATGGGGGTGGGGTGGGGTGTCCCTGAACAAAAAACTCCAATTTTTTTTTAATGTCACTTCATAATATGATCTCTGTCATTTGAATTTCTTATTTGTTTCTCTATGATTGATATTCTGTTTTCAGTTTATTTTCTTTTTTTTCATTTCTAGTGGTATTTTGTTTGTGCTGTATGTCATAGATTCTGTTTTATGGCAGACTAAAATCTGCATTGATAAAATAATTATTGCTTAGGTAGGGGAAGAAAGCAGATGGGCTAATAACAAATTCAGTGAGCTGAAGGCAGATCTAAAAATAAATTACAAAAGCAGATGATGGCTAGCAGGGAGGATGAAGACAGGACTCAAATGCAGACATACATTTTAGGTATTGGAGAACAGTCATATAGAAATAGTATTGTAAAGAAAAAAAGAACACCGTCATCATAAAAAGGAGAAATAGTGGCAAAATTATGGATGCAGAAATGAAAAGCTCAGAACAAATATGCATGAATAAGGGTTAACAGAAAGAGGGAAAGAGGAAAGGTAGTTAGAGGAGGAAATTGCCCAGGTTTTCAACAGTTATGTGAATATTTCTATAAAGAAATAGAACTGCTTGGGAAGAATTGGCTAGAAACAGTGGTATCAAAGAAATGCTGAATTGATTTGCTTAGGAAATTTGAGTTGACATAATGATGGCCATAGGGTCTTCCCAGTAGAAGTGGAGGACCCATTCCCAATTCTTGCAGATCTCGTCATTATACCTTCCAAGCAATTTAACAAGTGGGCTTTACCTCATTACATAAAAGAAAATCATCAATGTCCTAGTAAAAAAGCCTAGAAAATATCCAAATTCCCTTGCATCATTGAAAAACATGGATTACACTCAGGGATCCCTCAATCGATTATAAAATCCACCTTTTAAACCATATTCTCATGAGACCTTACAATTTTAATGTGTTTGATAGTTTTACTCAACTCCTATTTATCAATTATGTATCAAACTCTTCTTTGAAGTCTTTGTACATTTTGGGCCAGTTCACATATAAATCCTTTGAGGAATTTCCCCATTATTATTTTTTTCTTGTCATAAGTGTATTCCTTTTAATAAAAGTTCTCTGTCAGGATTATAATTCCAACATTCAGTAGCACAGTCATTTCATCAATAATGTCCATATTAATCCAAATAAATAAACCACAGGATAGTAAAATAAGGCTGTAAACCATTTATAGCATAAAATCAGCTCAGCAGCAAATGATCCACAAATTCTGACAAAACGATGGACAATTGTGATAAAATCCAAAAGTAAATCAATTTATTGAGGGAATAGGCAAGTGCTTTCACCCAAAAAGGCTTTATCAAGCCATATACAAAACAAACATAAAAAGTGCACTTTTTAAAAGCCTGAAAGTCCGCATCACAATGACATCACTTCCCTTTACAACTCTTAAAAGCATATAAAGTAAAAGTACATATCTTAAATCATCAAAAATAAACTCATAAACAAAATATTTTAATCATATTAAACACTAAAAAGTATATTGCTCATATAAAACACACTCTATAATAAAATAAATGCAAATAAATATGAATGTGAATGTATATATCATGCACAAAAAGTAAGTAACATACATAAAAAGTATGTGTTTGTATCTAACAACATCACATGTTCCACTGCTGTACGATGCACAGCACTAAGATTTGAGCTTCAACCTTCTATTCTTTAATAAGGTTTAATAGGGATCTTATCATTCTGGCCTGGTTTACTGACCACCCTCAACCTAATAATCCAATCTAACTCACATGTCTCTGTATAATTTCTAATATCCCCTGCTCTAGGGCTCCGGGCATTAATCTGTAATACCAGAAACCTAAAACTATTTATATCTGATGTCTCCATCACATGCTTGGAGAGTGCATTATTGATGGTCCTAATGCGTATGTTATAGACATGCTGTCTGATCCTCTCCCTAAGGCATCTGTCAGTCTTGCCAACATAAAACGCCATACAAGATGTGCATTTCACTAAATAAACTAAATGTTCTGACTGGCAATCAGCTTCTACACTAGGCAAAAAGCACTGACGAGTCACAGGATGTGCAAATCATGGTTCACTGTCTATATATTCACAGAAATTACATTTATAGCACAGTTGACCAAGATTTAAATGAGGTAGCAGGAGTCAAACCCAAGTTTACTTACAAGAATAGGAAGAATTTGCACAGAATATTATGTTGTCCTAAAACTTACACTAGCCATATAGATGAGGCCTCCAGCTGGGGTACAAAACCATAATTTCTACATCCTGTGACACGTCAGTGCTTTTTGCCTAGGGTAGACGCTGATTGCCAGTCAGAACATTAAGTTTATTTAGCAAAATGCACATCTTGTATGGCATTTTATGTCAGCAAGACGCCTTAGGGAGAGGATCAGAGAGCATGTCTATAACATACGGACTAGGACCATCAATAATGCACTCTCCAAGCATGTGATGGAGACATCAGATATACATAGTTTTAGGTTTCAGGTATTACAAATTAATGCCCCGAGCCCTAGAGGAGGGGATATTAGAAATTATACAGAGACATGTGAGTTAGATTGGATTATTAGGTTGAGGGCAGATCATAAACCTGGCCTGAATTATAAGATCCCTATTGTTGTTTCTTTTGGCTTTTCCCAGTTAGGGGTCGCCACAGCGGAACTCCAGTCCGCTAATGATTGGTAGTTGATTTTTACATGCCGAGTTACCAGCCCTGATGCACAACCTTCAACGAAGGTATGCCCATTCACGCATGTCTCCACGCAGAAGACGCTCTAGATGAGAATCGAACGGGACAGCGTCTTACTGTGAGGTGACAACACTACCGCATCACCACTGCGCCCCCATTATAAGATCCCTATTAAACCTTATTAAAGAATAGAAGGTTGAAGCTCAAATCTTAGTGCTGTGCATCGTACAGCAGTGGAACATGTGATGTTGTTAGATACAAACACATACTTTTTATGTATGTTACTTACTTTTTGTGCATGATATATACATTCAAATTCATATTTATTTGCATTTATTTTATTATAGAGTGTGTTTTATATGAGAAATATACTTTTTAGTATTTAATATGATTAAAATATTTTGTTTATGAGTTTATTTTTGATGATTTAAGATATGTACTTTTACTATTATATGCGTTTAAGAGTTGTAAAGGGAAGTGATGTCATTGTGATGCAGATTTTCAGCCATTTAAAAAGTGTGTTTTTTTTGTTTGTTTTGTATATGGCTTGATAAAGCCCTTTTTGGGTGAAAGCGCTTGCCTATTCTCTCTATAAATCGATTTACATTTGGATTTTATCACAATTGTCCATTGTTTTGTCACAATTTGTGGATCATTTGCTGCTGAGCTGATTTTATGCTACTACTGGTTTACAGCCTTGTTTTACTCTCCTGTGGTTTATTTATTTGGATTATTTTGCTGTTCTGCATGGAGAGCATTTACTCCCTGGTAACTTTGTTTTTGCTTTAATATCCATATTAAACCTATCAGTTTCCCCTTCCTTAGCTTCCATGCTACTATTTTTTTATGTTTTTCTTCATTTGTGCCCACTAGAAGTATTCCCGACATATATGTCCTCCACTTATGCAATCTCTAGCTCAGGAATATTTAGCTTTAAATCCAGAAACTCATGAGTAATAATTGCCTGCACCCATTCCTGTAGTAATTTTTATTTATGTATTCAATTATGAATATTGCAAATCAACCAGATAGTTAATACTATGATAAACATGTTAAATCCATTAATCCAAAGGAGGGACATCATTTAAGAAATACATCTTCGCATGTAAGTAAACTATAGCTTCTTAATATTAGAAACAGATGGAAGTACAATAACAATGCAATCATGAAATATGAAGCAAGAACAGTTACAGATCAATTAGGAACCAGTTAAAGATTTTCTTCCATTTGTCTGTAATCTTTTGTTAGGGGTTAACTTAAAAATTACTGATTTCCTAAACACCATATACATCACTGAGTCAGTCCTTGGCACTGGTTGTAAGCTGTAGTTTTCCACACTCAAGCCAAGACAGTTTTTATCAGTGAAGATAATACCAATAACATTTTTATCTCCTCAGCATCCCATATGGCAACTTTGACCATGTCCATTTCATTTGTTTGCCAAAAACCGCTGAGATAACTATGTCCAAATGCTTTCATCTAGCCTGAGCCCCATAACATTCCCAAATTATATGTAGTATCCCTGCCCCTATGATTTCACATTGCCCTGATACATCAATGTTGATTGCCCAATCGCATGTAAAATAAAATATGTAGCATACCATGCAAATAATACCCACTTATATTGGACAAACGGAGTGGGCCATTTCCTTAGCAGCTGATGATTTACCCAGACCTGTTTCCACTGCACTTCTTCTAGATGCAACCCTTCTCCTATGAATCTATAGTCTATAGGGGGAATTCAGTAAAGCTAATGTGAAATTTTTCCAATGTGTGCATCGGACAGTGATGTGTACTCAGGCTTGAACAGTTTTAGATTTAATAAACCTCACTTAGCAGCATGCAAGCATGTCCAAACAGGGAAACTTCTGTGCAATGCAAATTTTGGCTTAAGTAGCTGAATTTCATGAAAATTAGCCAGGTGGAGTGATCCAACAAGACATAATGCATCTGTGTAGACTCTGTGGCTGTGTCAGTAGTGTAAGTGGCAATTTTCAATGTACAGGAGTCTACACTAAAAGAAGGGAATGTAAAAGTCCACAAATATAGACATAATTCCCCTGAAAAGGTAGGATTGCAAAACATACATTGTGGATGTCTGAAAACGGTAGGGATTATGTGAAATTAATAACTTTTTAAATAATTTAATTTAATTTTTAATAATTTCCACATTTTTGTGCAAACATGCGTAATATAAGAATAAAAAAGTTGTAAAATAACCCTTATAATGTACAGTAGACAAATGTACTGTAAAACCTTGCATTAGGTCTGTACAATGGTGCATTTGTGCTGTTACCCAGCTTACATGGCTATGAATGGTGTAGTTTCCAGGCTGTTAGTACAAATGTTATGCAAATGAGGGGTAAATGGCCTGGATTTGCTGAATCACCAAAAGGAGCAACCGTGTTCACATATCCACTTTGTGTAGGTTCCTACACATTATTTATATTTGCACTGGATAAGAATGAAATCGAGGGGGGGGGTGTCATGTTAATTTTAGGAATTTTTTTGTTTAGTACATGTGTTTGCATGTGCTCTGCTTGCTGCAAACAGTTTGGGCATAGCGTAGCATGTTCGTACAACCAGACCACCCTCATCACAGTCATGATGTAGCCAGGTATGAATTGAAACCGGATATATTCAGTTAATAATATATAGTTTCATATAAGCTATGCTGAGCAATGCTGTGCACTGCATGGCACTGCACAATAAAGTAGTGCCTTTAAATCATGTTAATTATATCCTAAGCATGTGAACTACATCATAATTAGCCAATCCCGCATGGTGGACCTGCACCACAACTTTATAAAATATGCCTACACCCTACACTCAGATTTTCCCTCAGTACTCTGACCCATTGGAGTAGAGACTTGGAAATTGTAACTGAGATAATGCTAGAGGTTGCTGTAGGTCTTCTACATCTGTATGTGCTAGATGCTGAAGTCAGTGCTGCTGGTGCTGCTGACAAAAGGCCTAGGCCGAGGAGGAGTAGAGTGTTCAGGCCCAGTGTAACCTTCCAGGAGCAACTTGAGCTGGAGATTATAGAGCTCTACAGGGTGGACAGGGACATATTACAAGAACTCAGTGAACTCTGCCACCCTCAACTCAGAGCCAGATCTAACAGAGGAGAACCCACTCCAGTGGAAACTAAGGTATGAGTAGCCCTTAGGATACTAGCTACAGGTAATTTTCAAAGACCAACTGGGGACATGATTTGGGGTGCCACAGGCAACTGCATCCAGGATACTCCATCATTTTCTGGATACTATACTCTCACATTCCAGTGAGCACATATCTTTTTCCCTTTTCCCTGAGGTGAGGGCCAGCAATATGCAACACTTCTACCATGTAGCACACTACCCTGAAATACTGTGCGCCATAGATTGCACTCATGTACACATCAAGGAACCAGCTGGTGAGTAGCGTAGAATCTATGTTAATCACAAGGGATACCCCTCCATAAACTGCCAAGTCATGTGCAATGCCCAGGAGATTATTATGAATTTGTGTGCTGGCAACCCTGGCATTTATCACAACTCCCATATCTGGCACACAACACAGCTGTACCAGACGTTTGCTATGGGGGACATCCCACTGGGCCATTTACTGGGGATGCTGGCAATACCCTGGAGCCATGGATGATGACCCCCATCAGAAATGCACACACACCCATGGAAGAACACCATAATGTGGCACATGCATAAACTAGGAACATCATGAAGCATGTATTTTGGATTCTGAAGTCATGGTTCCATTGCCTCGATATATCAGGTGGGCCCCTGCAGTATACTCTAGCCACATGTGCACAGATATTCACAGTATGTGCTATACTACACAAGCTGATCCTGTTGAAATTAGGGATATTAATAATAAAAAAGAAGAAAGCCCTGTAGCCATGCATTTTCTAAATTTTCATAACAGTAATAGCAAGGGGCTACAAGGGACTATTTTAGAGCAAATACATGATTATAAATGCAGAAATGTTAATGTTAAACAATTGTTGCTACATAAAGAAGCTATATATATTTTGAAATTTAAAACTTTACATCCACTTGGTTTAAATGAGGAATTTAACTGGAGAATGCTGCTGAATTGATTGTAATTGTTTAATTATTTTTAATTATATAATTGTTTAATTGATGCCTCATTTTAGTATAAATATGTATGGGGTTGTATATGATTTGTACTCCTTGAAGGCTGTGGCCGAGAGGTCAGAGTTTTAATAAATCGTGCTTTTGGTAGATTTCCTTTGTTGTTTCATCTGTTTTTGCTTTGGTGGTTGTCTGATCCTGTTGAAATACCTGAATTGGGATCAGCAAAGTGAAGGGATACACAGCCCCCCACCAGTGCCTAGGTCACCACAGCCACAGTCAGAGGAGGAATCGGAGGATGAACCCCTTGCTGATGTGCCTGTAGGCAGATGTAGACATGCTCAGTGCACCCAGGCTTTGGTTAAGAGGCAATGCACTGCACATTCACTGACAACCTAGGGATATAGGGACTAACACCTTACTCCTGCTCACATACATATATTAAAATTGATGTCAACCAACTCACACATCCTGTACCTATTCATTTATTGGCTGTGTAATGCTTGCATCAAACAGAGTCAGCCATGAGCTACAGTTGTGTCAACCCTTGCATTTGCAAGTTAAGTGCAGAACCTGCACAGTATTCTAGTGGATTATTATGATCTGTCATTGTAGCTATGGACCTGGTAGATTATGCAAGTAACTATAGTGAGCTACTTAGACAGAAATGACATCCACACAGGAATACAGATACCCATTCCACTATCACATCTCCATTTGTAATTAGTAGGCCTCATGCCCTGAATATTCATGTGGTCCTCCTGCAACAGATTACTGGTGCATCATTCAAGGGAGATGTTAGAAAATTAGGTTAGATGATAGACTAGTGTGTATCCTAGCAGAACATGGGTTTTGTTCCCTCATCCCTCAAAACAGCAGTGTTCCCTTGTAACTGATATAACAATAACTAATTTATGCTATATAAGCATTTCACACAGTTAGTATGCCACACATTCTCAGGATAGTAATATAGCAGTTGATCTTACATTGTATGTGTTAGGTAACTGAGGAATAGCAATGTACATATTTATGCAAGTGATTGTGTGATGAATGATCCTCTTTCTGTCAAGTAGCTTCTGTGGCTCAAAGGACTAAGGAGTTAGCTTGTGTGATGTTGCTTTCTAATCCTGAGAAATCCAAATATTTTGGATGTAATGCAATAATAAGTTGTGTTTTACAGACTGTGACTCTGTGTGTGCTATACTGCTCTTTATCTCTTTCACATATTAATAAAACATTCACACACTGAGCCACATATCTAAGACCCATTTAAAAAGTTTTAGCCAGTTTGAGTGAAGTGCAGAAGTGCAGAAACAGGTTCAGAGGTCACACTTTGTAACAAACATATCCTGGCCTGGAGTATCCCCAGATGTGGGCTGGAGTCAGTTTATGGAATAGCAAGTCTCTGATATCAACAATGTGCCTCCCATTTGATCACTGCTTAGCAATGTGCATTCAATCCAAAAATGCCACTGCACATGCCCATACACTTAGTTAAGCAGTGTGAAAATCCATTGTTCTTTGTGCAATTTATTTTAAAAATTATATATAATACATATATATCTATACACATATACATCTCGGTTTCTCCCTGTATATCTGAATACACATACATATCATACACACACATCTATATATATCAGGTGTGTGTGTGTGTGTGTGTGTGTGTGTGTGTGTGTGTGTGTGTGTGTGTGTGTGTGTGTGTGTGTGTGTGTCTGTGTATGTCTGTATTCCCCTACATACCCAGATCATGGAGAGTAAAGGTGTACTACGACACATATAATGTTGGACACAGGACCAAAAGTAAGGGCTCAACATTAGATAATGCACTTACAAATTATGGAAGTGCATAGATTAACATCTGTTGCATTTGGAGGACTATTGGGACATCTGATGTTCAGATTTCTGGCAGTCTTCTCCGATGTCATGTGTAAATGATGCCACATTTGACAGCAAACCACAAGTTAGTGTGAACACACACAAAAATATGAGTCAAACCTGTGGACTTGCTGCAAACATCTGGACAGTGTAGAGTCATACCACATCTCCCTAAGACAGCATATGGAAACCTTGAAAATGTATGACACAGTATATGGATATGTACATATATTGCGAAATCATATGCTTGAATCTACATCAGCAACACCCACATTCACTACAGCCCCCTGTGTCTGCTGGATTTCACCACACATACATCAACAACTGAATAAGTTCTGTGATGTTTAATGTTGTGTGTTCAACACTGACAGGGCAAACTGATTTTGTCCACAGGCATGCCCATCTTAATGCAAACAGAAACATATGCCCAAAACATGTGCTGTTGTCATGTAGCTAGGCTACAAATCAGTTATCTGACTGCTAGGTTACTAGATGCAGATAACAGTAAGAAGCAATGAGACTCTGCAGGCCTCTCAAGCCGTTCAACACAGGGCTTGTTTATGAACTCTACGAGTAATTCATCTACAGTCATTCATAAAGCAGACTTCAGCTGTGCCATATGCAATAAGTACTGTGATCACAAGGGTGTAAGAGTAGATAGCTAGGGGTTCTAATCTCACTCCACCCCATCTCTCCAGACAGCAAGTGTGAATACCATACTGACTTTCAAACTGGCAAGGGTTTCCACTTTTTGACCCTTGCAGTTGATGCAGCCCTCCAAACTCTTGCCCTCCACAAGGAGTGCTTAGTGTCAGACTTGAGCCATGGGGCGTGTAAGTACTGTGATCTGTAGTGTGTAAGATTAGATAAGGAGAGGTTCTATTCTCACTCCAGTCCACTTGGTGTGTGTGTGTGTGTGTTTGTGTGTGTGAGTGTGTGTGTGCGTGTGTGTGTGTGTGTGTGTGTGTGTGTGTGTGTGTGTGTGTGTGTGTGTGTGTGTGTAAGTGTGTGTGTCTGTGAAACCCAAACTAGCATGAGTTTACAGGTTTTGGCCCTTGCAGTTGATGCAGGCCTCCAACCTCTTGTCCTCCACAAGGTCTGCTGCTGTCATCTACCACAAGATTACCTAACACTATATTAATGCCATTCTTGAGCTGCAGCATGTGTGTTAAGTACTGTGATCTGTACTGTATAAGACTAGATGAGTAGGGGGTTCACTCCATCCCACTTGGTGTGTACATGTGTGCATTTCCTTACAGAACAAGTGTGAATCCCAAGCTGGCATTGTTTTACACTGTTTGGGGCCTTGAAGGTGATGCAGACTTCCAAACGCTTGCCCTCCAGAAGGCCTGCGAATGTCATCTACTATAACATTACCTAAAGCCAAACTACTATTAGACTTGAGCAATGGTGCATGTGATAGGTTATGCATTCTATAGTCTGTAAGCTTAGATGAGTAGAGGTTCCATTCTCAGTGCAGGCAACCTGGTGAGTGTGTGTGCCCCGCAGTGTACTGTGAATGTAGGTAGGACTGCAGCCAACTTGTGTGCATCTGTGGATGTTAGTCTGAGCATTTTAGATCAGCCTGTGGAATCATAGGATTATATGAAGTCACGAGTCTAATGGTCCTAGGACCCTTACACACCTAGCCAAGTGTTACCCTTATTTCCACAATCAACACCTATTGCCCCTGCTCAAGAGGATCATAGGTGGAACCCCAAGGGTGAATTTATGGTCACCTATCTAATTGTCTGCATTGTGTTTGAAGACAGCCAATAAGGTGTTCTGTTTGACATGAAGTGGGAGTCTGTTCCAAAGGTGTTGTAACCTCTGGGAGACAAATCTGTCCCTCCAGCAGGTGTTATTAAAGTCACATACCAGGTTAAGGTATTTAGAGTGAGTAACCCTTGTACCATTTGAGTTATGAATATGCAGCATTTCCAATAAAGCAGGGCCAGAGATTGCCTTTATGGAAGGCAGAGATCACCTCTGAGAAGTTTGTTTGAAACAGTATAAAGGGACAGTGATTTCAGATGATCCCCACAGGACAGATGCTAAAGACCTTGAATTTCCCTTGTCAGAAAACTTTGTGATCCCTCCAATTGCTGCAGTTGCTTCAAAAGGTACCTACCAAAACAGGCATTGTACTCAATTATTGGCCTGATGTGGGAAGAGTACAGGGAAGTTATAACTTCTTATTTTCTGGAGTCAATGCCCTTATGTATGAGATGATCAAGACAGAATACCCTTCTTACCACTGTGGAGACATGGTGGTCATAGGTAAGGTAGCTGTCTGCCTGTGTGCAAAGGTCTCTCACCACTGAGTGCATACTCAAAGTGTTGCTATTGATGTGGTAGTTAGCAGGAACTTGTATTTTACCAAAATGAATGATAAATACATGTTTTTGCATTGAGTTTAAGACCATGACTTTGGCAGCAATCATTTGTGTAATACCCTCATGTAAGATGTTGATATCCTTTGGAGATTCTATGACCGCTCCCACTTTGCAGTCATCAGCAAACCTTGTCAGCCACAGACCATTAGTTTTTACTTCTACTTCAGAGAAATATATTCCAAACAG
Source organism: Protopterus annectens (assembly GCF_019279795.1). Lineage (NCBI taxonomy): Eukaryota > Metazoa > Chordata > Ceratodontiformes > Protopteridae > Protopterus > Protopterus annectens. The sequence continues at coordinate 1,475,551,752 of NC_056746.1, forward strand.
TAAAGGTCCCAGGACTGAACTCTGTGAAACACCACTGGTTAAAGGTCTGCTGCTGGAGGTGAATTCCCCTATTTTTACTGTATGAGTTCTATCAGTGAGCCAGTTAGCAACCCATCTAATGATATAACAGTTTATGCCTACTTGGGTAAGTTTTTCAATCTCATCTGAGTGAGGGATAGTATCAAACAACTTGGCAAAGTCTAGGTAGGCTGTATGCCCATATTTCCCCTCATCAAGAGCTTTTGTTACTATCTTGAAGAAGTCCACAATGTTTCACAGGCATTACCTGCTGTTGGCAAATCCAAACTGAGTAGGGGCAAGTGTTTGGAGCTTACATATATCTTTGTTGATAAGGTCCATGATGATTCGCTAGATGGCATTTCAGATAAGGCTAGTCAGGCTAATAGGTGTATAGTTCCTGATGTCTGTGGAAGCACTACCTTTGTGCAAGTGTGACCATTTTCCATTAATTTGGGATGAAGCCAGTGCTTAGACTATGATCTAAAAGAGTACCCAATGGTGTTACTAATTCTTATTAGAGCCCATGTAGGACACAGCCTGAGAAGTTATTGGGTCCCATAGATGCTGTGGTTTTGACTATAGAGAGGGCATTTACAACTTATTCTTTACAGATACATGATAGGGGACAAGTGGTAGGGATGTCACAGAGACAGAGTACATGTGGCTGGGACAGGGGAGTAAATTTTTCACAGAAGCTGTCAGTTAACAGGTTTACTATGTCCTCAGGCTCAGTATATGTGGTATCTTTAACTACCAATTTGGCACTAATCTGGGCCTTTACTTTTAGTTTGTGGATGTAACTATAGAATGCCTTGCGGTTGTCCTTTGTTGAGGAATCTAATTTGGGCTCATAGTTTGTTTTGCAGGACTTCACAAGCTGTCTTATTTGCTTGTTTAAGCTGAGGAGAGAGTTTTTCCAGTTTAAGGCTCACTCCATCTTACATTTAGACAACACAGTATCTATGGGACCCGATAACTTCACAGGCTGTGTCCTACATGGACTCCAATAAGAATTAGTAGCACCATTGGAGACTCCTTCAATCATAGCACTGGCTTCACCCCAAATGAATGGAAAGTGGTCACAGTTTTTCAACTTCACAAAGGTAGTGCTTCCACAGACTCCAGGAACTACAGACCTTGTGATGCCACTACACTGGCCCAGTAATCAAGGAGCCTCAATCCTCACCACTAGCACCAGTGAGGGGATGTACACATTGAGAGATGACAAGGACACAAACAGTAAAGTACAATTTCCCTTAAGAGCACACAGAGATCACAGTCAGTCTGGGGCTGGTTTCTCATTCTTTCTCTAAATCTCCAGTAAGACTCCCCCACTGGCACAGCTATAGTGTCAAGATCTCAGCTGAATGGCAAGCCAAAACCTCCAGCACCCTCTCTGTCCAACCAGTGTTTTGTGTCCCTGCCCAAGTAGCTGACATACTTTTGAGATTTGATTCATACACAAACACACACCTGGTGAAGGCTGGCACAGGTTTACAAGCAATGCTCCCTTCTCCCCAGACTATAAGATAGTACCAGCTGCCACCAGCCACTACTTATCAACTACTTTTAAGGCCCTTATCAAGAGGTGACCAGTCTTTCTGTGTAATGTTACTATTATCCAAATAAGTGTGACCAAGATTTTCAAGGTTATCTAGGAGTGTCCTGTACAGTGTCACCAAGTACATATGTCACTGTGGAGCTTTTCTCCTCGGGCCTCCACTGAAAATAGAAATATATCCAGTTGGACTAGCCCGGTAAACAAATGTAAAATAAAAATAAAATAAATAAATATGCAAGTACTTTAAGAGCTTAAATATCTGTAAACAAACCAGCCACAAAGATTCATTTAAATATATTTAATAATAAATAATAAAAGAACAAGACAATTCTCAATCAACACAGTAATTAAAGAGTTCTGAATCACAGGAAATATTTTCAAACAACATTGCAGGACAGTCTCAAATAAATACAGAAAACATCTAAACTAATATTTGCTATATTCCTATCTATATCTAAAGTATAGTATGCCCTAAATAGCTTACTTACAGAGGAAGGCAAATGCAGATGACTAGATGTTCTTGCTAGGTCCAAGACAAGATACAAAATGCACTTTCTTTCTCTGATAAAATTCTTAATTATTGATCAACATTACTGCTGGGTTAGCGCAGATGACATCACTCTTTGTCACCTGCCTTTAGTTCCCAGACTAACCAAAACTTAACAAAATTTAACATTCCTCTGTGAAAAATACATATCTCTCAGATGTTTGCCTAAAACTGGAAGTTATAAAAGAAACACTTTTACATTTGAAACCTAGTAATTATTTCTGTTTCAAGACAATAGGAAAACCTCTATCTCTAGACATTGGGTCTGCTTACTGAGGGCTAACACAATCGTAAGACACTTTACTTATTTTCTTGAAGTTTTACAAGTTAAGTCTGAATGTTCCAGATTCTACTATTAAAACATACATTTACACAGTTATATAGATTATATACATTTCTGTTATTTTCTAGTAGAGTACACTGTGGTTACATTCTTGAGGCTCAGTACATAACATACAGTTCTCTTACATTTGCAGGACAAGCATATGAATCATGTTACTATTCACAAATAACATATGATTATTTACAAAATTCCAGATAGCTGGGCTGGCAGTGTCACATTTCTATATAAATCATATTAATATTTTCAACCAATATATAGTTATTTACAAAATCCCAGATAGCTGGATTGGCAGTATTTCCCTGGTGTCACATTTCTCCCCTCCCCCAAAAATTCAAGCTAGTTTTTCAAGTGACCCTTGAAAAATGTTGCTTGAGAAGGTTGAGGGTTGAGGGTTGGGAGGGTGGCCTAATTGTTAAGGTGTTTGGTTTACAAACACAAGGTACAGGGTTTGGATCTCACAGGGGATAATTGGCTAGGCTTAAAATGGCTCGCAAGGGCAGTTAGCCTAGTATGAATCTATGAACCTATGAAGCTATCTGGGAATACCGTACCCCATCCCCTGTCTTGAGATTCCAGCTGCCTTGGCATTTCTGACCTCAGTACCATCTGCACTGTCCCATCATATGCCTGCAACCCTAGGCTCCACCATAGTAATTTTGGATTTACCTGGCTGGCTCCATGTAGCCATAGATCCCCCTCATACTCCTTCTGCCTTGCACTGCAAATACTTAGCACAAGGGCTTGTCTGTCATGATAAGGTTTCATCATGTAAACATGGCACAGTTTGTGCCCCTGCCTCCTGTCTAGCAGTCCTACCATATAGTTAACATCACTGACCTTCCTTACCACTTTGTAGAGTCCATCCCAAGCTGCCTGCAGCTTGTTGTGTCTGACAGAAATAAGAACCATTACCTGCTGTCCTTCAGCCTACTCTCTAGCGCAATCATTCCTGTCATACCAGATCTTTTTCTGCTGCTGGGCTTCTGCCAGGTTCTCCTGGCTCAAGCCCATGAGTTCTATGAGCCTTGTCCTGAGATTTAGGACATATAACAAAACAGACTCCTTGTGGGATTCACACTCACCCTCCCACTCACCTCAAATCAAATCTAAAGGTCCCCTTACCCTATGCCCATACAGCAACTCAAAGGGTGAAAAACCTGTGAATTCCTGTGGAACATCTCTGTAAGCAAACACCAGGCAAATATTTGTCCCAGTCCCTCTTAAACTTGTTGGCAAATGCCCGTAGCATTATCTTGAGTGTAGAGTTTAAACTCTCAACAAGACCATTAGTCTAGAGATGGTGGGGGTGGTCTTTCGGTACTTTACCCCACAGTAGTGCTGTATTTTGTCATTCCCACTAACTGGCTATCCCACCTTTTGTTCCCCACCTTGCTTCTGTGGACATCTATATGCTACATGGCCTGACTGGCTGTATTTAAAACATTTAACCCTTGGTCCTGGATGTATACCTGGACTAGTGGCTTGCCCCGCTACTGGCAGACTCTGTTGGGGCAGTCTGGGCTGCCCACCATAGGTTCCCTTTGACCCATGAGCAGCACTGGTTGTCCTTTTTCTGTGCAGTGATGCCCTGCTTCCTAGGTATAGGTCTCCCTTTTTCCCCAACTCATCTACAGTATTGCATTGTCTATCAGCTAACCAGATTCCCATGTCCTCAGGAAAAGTGCCAAGGGCTTGTTCCCTCACCAAAAGGTCTGCCAGCCCTTCAAAAGTGGTGACCTTACATCCACTCACCCACCTATGAAAATAAGTGCTTAGTTCAGCAAAATAGTCACACACACTTTCATCTGCCTTGTGTCTATGCTCACGAAACCTTTTCCTGTAATGCTCATGAAACCTTTTCCTATAAGCTTCAGGTGTTAACTTAAACATTCTAGCAAACAGTTCTTACAACATTATAATTTAAGCATCAAAAAGGAGATGGAACAAAGCAGGAAGTCAACTTGTAAAAAGTCCTCTTAAATTTATTATCAAAACAGCAATAAAAAATAATAAAATATCTTCGTAATGTATACAGGATAAGCACTTTCACTACAAGAGCTTCTTCAGATCATGAATGGTACATCGAATCAAATACTTCCTATATATACATCCTTTCAAATTGAACAACCTATCATAAACAGGAATTAATCAAACCTTAAAGTAGAACCATTCATCTTAACATTGAAAGACAACTGTGAAACGAAAAAGCCTAGCTTATAACACATATAAAATGCATGTAACACCTATAAATGCATCCAAAATAAACAACTAACAAAGATGGAAACACAAAAACATAAAAACATATAAAACCATCTGCAACAACATGTGAATATGTTTGGATGTGTGTATGTTATAGAGTACTAAAATACAAAAATTGTATATATGAGAATGTGTCACCTAGATAAATTACCTAATATTCCTACGTTTCCTCAACATAGGTTTGATAAAGGCCCTTTCATTTAATCCAGAGCCACTGTCTGCCCTCAACCTAATTATCCATTGGCTTTCCTTGGACTCGGTGTAATTAATTATGTCACCTCCACGCTTGGTTGGGGTTATAACCTCAAGGACCCTGAATAGAAACCTATGCATATTCCCCTGTATAGATACATGCTTAGCCAGGGCATTATGTGCTGATCCCTTCCTAATGTGGTAGACATGTTCTCTAACTCTATCTCTCAAGACCCGATTGGTCTTACCCACATAGAAGGAAGCACAGGCCTGGCAAACTGCTAAATATACAAGGTTACTGGTCATGCAATCGGCTGCAACACTCGTTGTAAACTCAATCCCCATATCTGGATGCAAAAATGTAGTATTGACATCAATGTAGGAACAAAAATTGCAATGTCCACATGGTTTTGTATTTCCATCCTTTCCATTGTTCCTTACATTTCTAGGATGACAAAGCATCCTTTTCAAATTGTTTCTGTTTTTGAACAGGAACCAAGGTTGTTCCCCAACAATATGCCTTAAATCACTATCCACCTGCAGAATAGACCAATGCCTGTTAATGATGTCCCTCACTTCATTGTGAACAGATGAAAAAAAGGTGGAGATTTTGGTATATGATTGTTCCTTGGTGGCACCTAACCCCTTCTCCAAGGTAACTGGTCCAAAGAATGGAGCTGCTACATTGGAACGTAGTTTACAGGCATCACCCAGATGTTCATTGACCTCATTGATATCATATCCTCTCTGAGAAAATTTAAGCAATCAGTGTCAGGCAATTTGGAGATAACAGTTACAGCTTTACCATGGAGTAAGGGGATCAGGAACCATACCCAGAGCCCTTGGTCAACATTATACTGTTTACATATCCTCTCAAACATATGAATGTATCTATCAAAGTTATCTCCCTCTGTAAACTGTGAAAGAAATTTACTGACCTTTGTTGCTTCTGGGGTTCAGCTACTCCCTTCCCCATTACCTCCATGACTCTGGCAAAGAATCAGCATTTCCTTTTCATGTTGTCTCTGCCTCTCATTATCTTTAGCCGCCAGATGCCTCAGTCACTCTCTCTGCTGCTTCTATTTCTAAATGCTTGGCCTCTAGCTCAAGTCTCTAACTCCATATGGATTTAAATCCTGTTGGAAAGGTTGAGCTGTCCATTTTTTGAGACTTGTACATCTCCATGGCCAGTCTTATTGTCCTCCTGGTTGTTAATCTGTGATGCAGCTGTAACTAAAGCTGCAGTCATGTTTGCTTTAGTCAGGTTTCCATGCACCAGTCCTTTAGCCTGACACATTTCAGCCAACTGGCTCCGACTCAGCTTGCCATACTCCTCTGCTGACATGCCTGCCTGCTCTCCCTGATTAACTAAGCTAACAAAAAAAAAAAATAAAACAATTGTGATCTGAACTCAGAATGTTCACTGCATGGCTAATAGAGAGTACAAACACCTTCAGTGACCACTGTGCACACAGACGACAGTAATTCAATATCCACACCACTACAAGCCAATGAATATGTGATGTGGCTATCTCACCACTATCAACCAATTAATATGTGATGTGGCTATCCCACCACTTCCACCAATTAATATGTGATGCCCCTGCACTGACCCAGTAATCAAGGAGCCTCAATCCTCACAATTACCACCAGTAAGGGATGTAAACTTTGGGAAGATGACAAGTATACACACACAGTAAAGTACAATTTCCCTTAAGAGCACACAGAGGTCACAGTCAGTTTGGGGCTGGTTTCTTCCTCTTTCTCCAAAACCCCAGTAAGAGTCTCCACTGGCACAGCTATAGAGTTGAGATCTCAGCTGAGTGGCCAAGCCAAAACATCCAGCACCCTCTCTGCCCAATCACCGCTTTGTGTCCCTGTCCAAGTAGCTGACACACACACACACACACACACACACACACACACACACACACACACACACACACACACACACACACACACACGTGCACACACACACACACACACACACACACACACACACACACACACACACACACACACACACACACACACACACGCATACACATACTTTGAGATTTGATTTATACACAAACACACACCTGGGAAAGGCTGGCACAGGTTTACTAGCTATTCCCCCTTCTGCCAGACTATAATGTAGTACCAGCTGCCACTAGCCACTGCTTATCAACTACTTTTAAGGCCATTATCAAAAGGTGCCAAATCTTACTGTGTAATGTTACTATTATTCAAATGGTAAGTGTGACCAAGACTTTCAAGGCTATTTAGGAGTGGCCCATACTGTATCACCAAACACATTTGCAAGTACCCTAAGAGCTTAAATATCTCTAAACAAACTAGCCACAAAGATAGGTTTATGTATATTTAATAATAAATAATAAAAGAACAAGACAATAATCAACACAGTAATTACAGAGTTCTGAATCGCATGAAATATTTTAAAACAACATTGCAGGACAGTCTCAAATAAATACAGAAAACATCTAAACTACTATTTTCTGTATTCCTTTCTGTATGTAAAAGATACTATACCCTAAATAACATACTTACAGAGCAAGGCAAATGCGGATGAGTGGATGTTCTCTCTAGGTCCAAGACAATATACAAAATGCACATACTTTCTCTGAGAGAGTTCTTAAATTAATAATCAACATTACTGCTGGGTTAGCTTGGATGGCATCACTCTTTGTCACCTAATTTCACTTTCCAGGCTAACAGAAACTTTAACATTTCTCTGTGAAAAATACATATCTCTCAGATGTTTGCCTAAAACTGGAAGTCATAAAAGAAACACTTTTACATTTGAAACCTAGTAATTATTTCTGTTTCAAGACAACAGGAAAATCTCTAGCTCTAGACATTGTGTCGGCTTACTGAGAGGTAACACAATCGTAAAACACTTTACTTATTTTCTTGAAGTTTTGCAAGTTAACTGTAAGTTCCAGATTCTACTATTAAAACATACAATTGCACAGGTATGTAGTTTATATACATTTCTGTTCTTTTTCAGTAGGGTACACTGTGGTTACATTATTGAAGTTCAGTACATAAAATACAGTCCTCTTACATTTGTAGGACAAGCATATGAATCTTATTACTTTTCACAAATGACATATGTTTATTTTCAAAATTCCAGATAGCTACGCTGGCAGTGTCACATTTCTATATAAATCATATTAATATTTTCAAGTGACATATAATTACTTACAAAATTCCAGATAGATGGACTGGCAGTATTTCCCAGGTGTCTCAGACCTATTAGCCTGACTAGCCTTATCTGCAAGACCATGGAGTGAATCATCATGGACTTTATCAACAAAGATATACATAAGCTCCAAACACTTCACTCTACTCAGTTTGGATTTGTCAAAAGGAGGTAATGCCTGTGAAACATTGTGGACTTATTTGAGACAGTAACCAATACCCTGGATGAGGGGAAATCTGTGCATACAGCCTACCTAGAGTTAGCCAAGCCATTTGACTCTATTCCCAACTTAGGCATCATTGATAAACTCACCCAGCTAGGTATCATTGAGACTGAATTCATCCTAAAGACTTGGTGAGTACCTTCATGAAATGGACCCTGTTTTTCACAAAATCTCACCAAGATGACTATGATATATAGGCCAGGCCAGGCTCAGGGGGAGTATGGCCCCCTTGTTGTAGAAGGAAGGAGCAGTCCACAAAAAAACACAAAAACTAATAGGCCAAAGAAGAGCCATAAAACAATAGAGTGGACTATTGAGGTTAAGAAAGAAATTATGTATTGTTACTATTATGCAAAAAGCCCAGAATTTCCAGATGCAAGACAAAGAAAAAGATTAAGAGAGAAATTATAGGAAAGAGAAACTACTTCTACAAGAGAAACTGTCAGAAGCATAACATAAAAAAATGTTTTCATTAATACAACGGATTTGTGAAAAACATTATGGAGACTTTGATCTGTTTGGAAACAGAAGCATCTGAGAAAGTGTGAAAGTGTGAAAATATACACAACAAAACCTAGAGATTTTTGAAAAGTATAAAAAAGAAATACAGACATGTAAAAGAAAGAGAGACTGATATGGAACAATATCTATGCAAAGTTGAAAGCCAAATTAATCAATACAAAAAAGGCAGCCCCAAAGATATTCAAAAATAAATAAAGGCAATGGCATCCAGCTATGGAAAATTTTGCAATAAAAAATAATATCACAATGAGGGAATGTAGAAAAAAATATTAGTAAAGTAGAAGTTAAAAAAATTGAAGTTGAAGTTATGGAATGCCTGTGAGGTGAAGGGTTTGTTATACAAGGTCTAACACAGGTTGCATCACATCATGATGGAACAAGTCCCTAAAGTAAGGAGAAAGAGGGATATCAGGAGACATGCAAAGAAGAAATATGGACATGGGAAAGAAAAAGAGATTTAATATGGTGTAATATTTATGCGAAGTAGAAAGCAAAACTAATCAATACAAAAAGAGCAGCACCAAAGATATTTGAAGAGAAATACAGGCAAAGGAATCCGAACATGGACAACCTTACAATTCAAACAATAAGCAGACAAAAAAGAAAAGTAGAAAAGAAGACTAGTAATGGAGAATTTAAAGAATAGAAACTGAGGTTATGGAGTTCCTGTGAAGTAAAGGATTCAGTGTAGAAAATCTAACTCAGAAAATACCACAGCAGGATAGAACAATAGACATCCAAGTTAAGGAGAAACTAGTAGAAAGGGAAGCCACAGGTCAGTTGCCATATGATGATATTTTGGAGCCTTTCACAGGAAACCAGTCTAAACATTCACTTAAATCTGGTCAGCATGGGAAGGAACAGGAAACTGTGGCAACTAATGCATTCAATGTTGAGGACTGATGGGTCAGTGAGTTCCCATATGACAGAACAACTGATGATACAGGAAGAATTGAAGAGAATGTGCCACAGGAAGATGCTATAGAACTTTCGATAGAATGCCTGCAGGAAATGGAGAACAAAAAAATGTGCCCTCAGTTTAGAAGAAAATGAGCTAAGGGAAGAGTTGCTTCATTTAATACAGATAGATAGACATATTAAGATCAAAGAAAGAAATAGACTGCAGAAGGTAAGTAAAACCCAGAAAGTTAGAAGTTTGATAAAACAAATGAACGCAGTAATTAGGACCTTCCATAGAGATCCATGCGATATAATAGAAGTAAACAGGATGTACTACTGTGCATTTAAATTAATAACAAATAAAATTCTACCACAAGAACACAGGGCAGTAAAGGAAAGGAAGGAAGGGGATAAATTGAATACCATCCTGAAAGTATCTAGTAGAGAAAAGTATAAAGCAGTTAAGACAAGAAGTGTCTCTGTGAGAAGAGTATAGAAGAGGGAATAGGTCAAGAAAAATACTGTGTGATGTGATAATAGCAATGCACAGTATTATAATGTATCAGGATTTATCATGCACTATCACAAATAATAAACAAAAATAATCAACACATGCAGAAAAACTTAGATGATATACAGATAAATATAAAGAAAAGGTACAAAATAAGCAATTTATTGATGACCCAAAAAAGTTTTATAGAGAATTGGGAAACAAGGTAAAAGGAATTGAAAGACCACCAAAAAAGAAATACATACATTTTGGAGAAAAAATTATTAAGATCCTGTAGAACATAACAAAGATGCTAAATGGATAGAAGAAGCAGAAGAAAGAATAAGAAGTTTAAAGGTACAGGATATGAAATAGGATGAAGTAACAGCCAGAGAGACTGAAATAAAGTTAAGAGAACCCTCTAACTGGAAAACCTCATGCACAGATGCAGTACCTAACTTCTGGTTAAAAGTATTAACATCTCTGCCCAAAGGTTTAGCCATGAGTAAGAACTATTTAGATGCACACCCTTAACAGACACCAGCCTGGTTAACAACAGGAAAAACAATGTTCTTACTTAAGAGTGAACCTGCAAGCTACCCTAAAAACTATAGACCAATACTTGTCTTCCAATGACATATATACACCAGAATTGATGCTGACAGAGTTTAAAGTCATTTAGAAGAAAACTCAATTATGGCACTAAAATGAAAGGGCAATAAAAGAAAGCCATATGGAACAAAGGATCATGTGTTGTTAAGGGAACGGAATTCCCCTATAGTATCTTAATCTGCTCTGTTTCCTCCGTCTCAAAAAAAAAAAAATTTTTTGCACTTCATCTGCCTTACTTTATTACCTTATGTTGCTTTTGCCTCTTCTTAAAAGTAGTCAATTGAATTTATTCTGCTGCCTTTATTACTGCTTGTTAGTAGTCTGATTAAATTGTAACTGTTATTCTAAGGCCCTTGGTTTAAGCACTTGAGCTTCAAACCAGTTGTTTTACATTAAGAAGGTTTGTGGTCTGTACTGTTGTGGCAGGACAGGTAGCGTATATCCTTCTAAGTTGGGAACTGCTGATTGAAGGCTCAGTGTCGGTTATTCTAAAAGTGTATTAGTTCTGGGTTAAGAACTTGGGCTTCAGGCCAGTTATTTTACATTAAGAAGGTTTGTGGTCTGCACTCTTGTGGGAGGAGAGGCTAGATTCTGCCCTTCGGATCTGGGAATTTCTGGTTAAAGCCTTATTGCGCATGCTTACTTGAACTGTTTCTTTCTGAAATCGATACGCCTTGTTTTCTGTAGCATAGACTAGATTCTGGCCAGCTGGATCTAGCTTTGTTTGTATAACTTGTGCCCTGATACAGGCCGTCTTTTTTGGAGAAGGTTTCTCTGTACCCTAGTGGTAGGATGGTGCAGTTAGAACTTGTCTGATTGAAGACTGCTGGAACAGGGCTCAGTTTTAAGCTTTTTAACTGGTTAATTGGGTAAGGTGTTGTTTTGATTGCATCTGCTCTATTTTCTGGAAAAAAATATATATCTACTTGTTTCTCGCCTTTCTGAACTAGTATAGTCCAGTTTTCATGTTATTGCTGGATCCAGGGCTGTGTTACAAGTTTCTGTGTTGCCATACCTTACTTGGATAGAAGGAAGTTTCTCTGTTCACCTGTGAGAGAGGGGAGCTTTGAGCAGCCTATCTGTCCCTGGAGGAGTGGTTTGAGCCCAGAAGTTAGTAGTTTATTGGCCATTTTGGGCTAATTTCTATCTCTTTAACTTCCCTGCTATATAAACCTCATTTGCACAGTTTTTAAACTTGTATTCCGCTCAGCAAGTGCCTTCCAGGTGTTCTGCAGAGTCTACAGCAGCAGAGAGACAAAAGAGTGACTCTGGAGTGATTAAGTATGACTTTTCTGCTTTTCTTGCTGTCTTAACTAATTCTGCCTAAAACACCAGTTTTTTTAGCGAATCTGTGATTTAAAAAGTTTGTTGTTGTATACAACTCCGCACAGCTCCTCGTGGTGTCCTGCAGAGTGATACAGGCAACAGAAAGACCCAAGAGAGACTTTTCCAGATTTAAGTATTTTTTCTCTGTTTTTTTGCTCCGACTGCCTTTTCCCACCTAAAAAGTGGATTTCTAACTGATCTGTGCTTTAAAAAGTTTAAATTGCATTTGCCTTCTGCTTTTTACAGTTTTTGTACTTGTTTTATATCAATTTAAGTTGTTTTTGTATTGTATAACTGTTGTAGGCTACACACTAAAGTACACTAGCCTGTTTATAGCATTTACAGTGTTTTCTGTGTGTTTTTCTGCTGTTTCCTGAAAAAAAAAAAAAAATTCTCTTTTCCCGTCTTTGCTGAACTAGATTAGTCCAGATTTCAGGTTTTGCTGAATTCCGGACTGTGGTATAGTTTCCTGTGTTGCCCATATCCTTACTTGGATAGGAGGAAGCTTCTCTGTTCACCAGTGAGAGTGGGGAGCTTTGAGCAGCCTATCTGTCCCTGGAGGAGTGGTCCCAGCCCTGAAACTAGTAGCTTATTGGCCGTTTTGGGTCAATTCCTATCTCTCTCAGTTTCCCTGCTTTAAAACCCGCATTTGCGCAGTTTTGCATGATTTTGCGAATAGAGCAGCATCGGACAGTGCCGCTTAAATGGGTTTAAACTATTCCCGGCTCCACAAAGTCTGCTCTTCACTTTTTCCCTTAGAACTGTTCTAAATCTCAAAGTAAGCACTCTATTTTCATTCTAAATCCCTGCAGTTGCTCGTATAAGTAATCTTATAAGTAAGCACTAATAAACTAAAGCACTACACCCTCTTATACTCCCTTAAAGTACTTGACTCCTTATTGGTCCTTTTTGATCAGTCAAAAAGTAGTTCCTTATACTATTCTGGCATGTCCAAAAGTCAGTTTCGGGTTTACTCTCCAGTCCAACTGGTGAATCTGGGAATCTTGAGGCAATGTTACAACTGCCTTATGTACACAGACCACCCTCTCCTCCTCCCAACAAGCTCAAATATATGTGAGAGATGCAACTATATAGCCAAACTGGAGGCTGAGCTCTCTCAACCCAGTACTGGCGCAGTCAGTCAGGTGAAGAAGGTAACCACACACACCACAAGTCCAGTCTCACATAGACCTATTGCAACAGCAAACCAAACACATAAACACACAAAAACATACTCGGAGGCTCTAAATAAAAATCTTCCCAAGCAGCAGAGACCTCCAAAGCAGACATCCAAGCAACCGCTACTCCACAACAATACCCGTGTATCACATAGTTCACAAAGTCAGTGTGCCACACAGTCACAGCCCTTAAGGCTAAACAACACACCTAATACACTTGTAATAGGTGACTCTATTGTCAGACACACTGACATCCCACTCACCAGGCTGAACAAGGAGAAGGTCACTGTAAGCTGCCTGTTGGGTGCCAGGATCCGCCACATAACACAAGCACTCAGGTCACTCCAAAGCAAGTACAAATATGACTCCGTCATTGTCCATGCTGGTGTGAATGACCTGAGACGTTCCTCTCTGGACTACATGAAAAGAGACATAGAGGAGCTCTCTGATCATGTAGCCCAGGCCAGTAAGACCCTGACCTTGAGTAGCATCTTACCCTCACCAAGAATGATGCCACAGTATAAAGACAAAATGATCAATTTTAACAACTGGCTAAAGTATTGGTGTTATTCAAAGGGGATCCAGTGTCTGTCAGCCTGGGATGACACGCTCGACAAGCCACGTTGCTTCGCTAGGGACGGCTTGCACCTGTCACTCCTGGGCTTTCAAATATTGGCTAAGGCTCTTGCCACCCCCATAGTGCCTTTTTTAGGCAAGGCTCAAAAGACAAACCCACCTCCATAGACAACACAAGGAAAAAGAAACTAATGGTAATGCTGCTAAACGCCAGAAGTCTTAACCTCAAGATGCACGCACTCACGGCTCTCCTCAGTAAGGAGAATATCGATATCTGTGCAGTAACAGAAACCTAGTTCAAGGCTCCCGAGAGCATCCCAGCACTACCAGGTTATACCTCATACCATGCTTTTCGGCCCCAAAACTCGGACCGAACCACAAAAGGAGGGGGAGTATCCATATTCATCAAAGATACCCACACCTCCAGGTTAGTGGCACTGCACGAAGCATCAGAGACCATCCATGTGCAACTAACAGTGGGCAAAACTGCCTTTCAGTTTGTAGCCTGCTACAGACCACCCTCCCAAATTCAGGAATCCCACTCAGCTTTCCTGAGAACACTGGAGAATATGAAGGTCTCTCCAAACACCATCATATTGGGTGACTTCAACTACCCAAACAAAAACTGGGAGCACTACTCAAGCCCCAACATCCTCGCCCAACGCTTCCTAGAATTTATAAACTCAAATGCTATGGAACAACTGGTCACCACTCCCACAAGAGGGGAAAACATATTGGACCTGATCATCACCAACATGAGGACTCTATGTTCCATACCAGAGGTATACCCCCCATTAGTAAGATCTGACCATAAATTAATCTCACTGGACATCCATATCCCACCCCCACCCCCAGCCAAGGAAACCACAGTGAAGAACTTCTCAAAAGCAAACTTCACACTTCTCAAAACTGAGGTGGAATCCTTCAAAGCCCCCGGGCCAGTGGAAAATACGGCCCAAACCGTAGAATCCTTTACAAACGCATTCTATGGACACCTACAGGAATGCATGGATCGTGCTATCCCAAATAAAACCAAGACTCACTCCTCCAAAGGCAGGAGACCTGTCTGGTGGACCCCAGCCATAAATAAGCTATACAACAGAAGGAGAAAGGTACTACATGATAGAGCAAAATCCCAAAAAGGGAAGGCATCTCTAATCAGTACTAGCAAGAAACTACAATCCTTCATAAAATTTCTAAGGCCAGCTTCGAAAGAAAAATTGCACAAGACGCTAAAGATAATCACAAGGCCTTCTTTAGTTATGTCAGAAACATGGGTGGCAACTCCCAGATATGCTCTGAGTTAGTGCAAAATGACAAAAAATACACTTAACCCACAGACATTGCCAACATCCTGGCAGACAGGTTCAGTGCAAACCCCCCCCCCCCCAGAAGAGCAAATGTCTATCCCAACAGAGTGTAGCCTCAATGACATCACAGATGCACAGGTGAGAGCTGCCCTCTCTAAAGCAAAAAACACAGCATCAATGGGACCAGACGGTGTCCCGGGCTGCGTCTTACATGAGCTCCAAGAAGAACTGAACCCTCACATAAAGTCACTGTTCAATCTCAGCCTTACTACAGGACATGTATCCAAGGAATGGCATACAGCAACAGTGGTCCCACTCCACAAAGGTGGTGCCACAACGGACCCTGGAAACTATAACCCTATAAGCCTGACTAGCCTGGTCTGCAAAGCTATGGAGCATATCATCATCATACTCATAAACAAAGACATTGGGAACCTCCAGACACTGGATCCTACCCAATTCGGCTTTGTTAAGGGCAGATCTTGCCTCTTGAACCTGGTTGACTTCTTTGAAACAGTCACCAAGGCCACAGCTGAAGGGAAGGTAGTCCACACAGCCTACCTGGACCTCGCAAAAGCCTTCGACACAATACCCCAGTCGGACATCATAAATAAGATCACCAGCTTAAATATTAACCCCTATGTCACAAGATAGGTTGCAAACTGGCTCAGGGATAGAACCCACATGGTCAGAATTGCAGGTGCCATGTCAGACTCTAAACCAGTTACAAGTGGTGTCCCACAAGGCTCAGTCCTGGGACCTCTCTTGTTTGGTATATATTTCTCTGAGGTACAGGCTAACATGGGAGGACTATGGCTGACCAAGTTCGCAGATGACTGCAAACTGGGTGCCATAATTGACTCGCCGACTGACACAAGCATCCTCCAAAAGGGTCTCACAGAGACAGATAACTGGTGCCAGAGCCATGGCCTAAAGCTAAATGCCAAAAAGTGCATAGTCATCCCCTTTGGGAAAAACAAAGTGCCCACAAATTACCACATAGGTGGTAATCCATTAAGTACAGAAGAAGTAATTAGGGATTTGGGGACCCAAGTAGATAGCAATCTCTCCTTTGACAATCACATTGCCAAAGTGGTTAGAAAGACCTTCTATATAGCCCACCTTATCACAAAAGGGTTCACATCTAGATCAAGAGAGGTCATTGTGCCCCTCTACTCATCACTCATCAGGCCCATAATTGAATACAATGCCCCATTTGGGATGTACCTTACCTGACACCTGCAGCAACTGGAAAGACCCCAAAAGTACCTCACCAAGAGGATCAAGGGACTCAAACAGATGCCCTACACAGTTACGCTAAAGAAACTCCAGCTCTACTCAGTTGCTTACTGCCTACACAGATGCGATCTGTGCCTGACGTATAAAGCCATGTCCAAACTAGAATTAATGGACATGCTCCACCTCAGGAAATCCAAATCCCTTAGAGCTACATGCTCCAGGGACTTAAACCTCAGCACAGAAATAAATAGGACATGCTGGAGGGAGAGATTCATATCCCAGAGGCTCCCCTCACTCTGGAACAAAATCCCAGTCCATGTTAGGCAGAGCCCTTCAATGACCCTCTTCAAGAGTAATCTTGACGAGTGGATGGGAGATCGTAGGTTTACCCCTGGGATCTCTTCTGTGTCCCTACTAGGCAGAGGCACAGTAAACTAACCTTAATAGGGCTATCTTCTGTGACCTACTATACAGAGGCACAGTCAACTAATCTAAAATGGTGGCGAAAGCCAAGCACACTCTGGCTAGGCTTATAAATGCCCTAGGGCAGATAGCCTAGTATCAACCTATGAACCCATGAACCTATGAATTAAAGTCATAGTGGAGAACTGTAGAAAGAGGAAGAATCTAAGTATGGCATGGATTAACTACAAAACAGCATTTGACAGTAAAAATGTATAAGATACACCCTGTACTGATTGATTATATTACATTACAGTGATTATGAAACAGTGGCAGACCACTTTACAGTTAAATCATGATAAAGTACAAATTATTATTCCAGGGATAAAAATTCAAAGTGCCATGTTCCAGGGTGACTCCCTGTCACTGCTGATAGCCTGTCTTGCCCTTAACCCATTAAGCTGTCTACTTAACAGATTAGGCCATGGCTATAATTTGGCTCCTAGACAGCAACAAAGTGTAAAGACTCCTTGTCTTCTCTTTGTCGATGATTTAAAATTGTATAGCTTATCAAATGTGGAACTAAAAGCACAACTGCAAGTACTCAAAATATTTTCAGATGATATAAGACTGTCATTTGGTCTTGATAAATGTGCAAAAGCAACCTTTAAAAAAGGAAAACTGCAGCACCAAGAAAACATCAGTTTGGGACAAGAATGTGATATAAAAGAACTTGAGCAAGAGGGAGTGTATAAATATTTGGGACTTGATGGAGAATCAACAATAAAACATAAACAAATGTGAATAAAGCTTAGTAAGGAATATTTTAGAAGACTTAAATTAGTTCTGAAAACAGTGCTGACATCTAGGAACAAAATTCAAGCTATAAATCAATTTGCACTTCCTGTCCTAACTTACAGTTTTGGAATGATTGACTGGACCCAGAAGGTGATGGATAGATTAGATAGGAAAAGAAGAAGGATGCTTCATGCTCAAGAAATGATTTATAGAAAACAATGCATACCAAGATTATATATTCCCTGTTCTGAAGGAGGTATGGGCCTTCTTGAAATTGGTTACATGTATAGATCTGCAATCATCGGACTCCAATCATATTTCTGACATGACAAGACCCAAATATAGTGTAAGTTTTGAAACATGAGGAGAATAAATCTAAGATGACTTCCCTGCTTAGTCTAGCAGAAGCATATCAGAGTTAAAAGGGAATGGAAATCAAACCAGAAGTAGATAAAAATCAGGCAGCAACTGAGTGAGCCACAAAACAAAGGAAAGAATATAAGGTGAAGGACCAGATGAGAAGGCAAGAAATGTGGAAAATGCATAAATATACTTGCAAGTATAGAAAATTCCTAGAAGAACCTCATGATGATCAGGATCAGATGCAGGAATGGTTAAGGAGAGGTGAATTCAGACCAAAAGATCAAAGGTTAATATCGGTTGCACAAGATAGTGGGCTACATACATGTTGGTTTACAATGTCCATTGAACATGTGGAAGAAATAGACAAATGTAGGTTTTGTAAAACAGAATTGGAAACAGTTGCATACCTCATTGCTGGTTGTGACATACTAATGGCAGAAGGACTGTATACTGAAAGGATAATAATGTGGCAAGACTTTTGCACTGGGGGTTGTGCAAACATTATGGTATTGAAGTGGCTGAAAAACACTGGAAGCATGAGCCACAAAGCATCATAGAAAATGATGAAGTCTACATAACATGGGATCACCCATTACCACCAGTTCAAAACATAGATGCTAGAAAACCAGATATAGTGGTCCATGAAAAGAAGACAAAAGTAGCATTGATCATTGAAATTGCCACACCCAGTGACTACCATGTCTTGCGTACAGAGAGACACAAAGTCATAAAATATCAGGACTTGCAGGCAGAAATGAGAGCAATGTGGAAGAAAGATACCCAGACAGTTTCAATAGTAGTAGGAGCAATGGGTCTTATAAAAAAAAATCTACAATCGTATTTAGATATGTTACCAATAAATGTAACCCCATACAAATTACAGAAGGAGTCATTACTGGGTACATTGTGAGTGCTGTGAAGAGCACTTCTGGTTGATATCAAAGATTGAAATAATACTAATTTCATGAACTTTAATTGTACTGTGACTTAGGAATGGGGTCCATTCGCGTCATGGTATTAGAAACCCAAATGACTTGGTGAAATTAAAAAAAAAAGCAAAAATGTCTTTCAGAATCAGGGAAAAGTTATACTGAAAGCATCTCTTTTGGAATTTCACTAATTATCTTGATATACCTACGGGATCATTAGACCCAACTTCACTTGTGGATTATGCTCTTCTGTTCCCATGCACACATTCAGTCCCTATTTTTTATTTAGGTTTGCTATACTGTTATTTGCCAATGACTCATTTATTCATTTTACTATCATTTTAGAATCAAACAGTTCTTGTAGTTATTTTCTGTTCATTTCTATGCCATGCTTAAGTGTGAGAATGAGTAGTACTAACAATAGCTAATTCAGTATCAGCTGCAACCATGCATCATGTCTCTCTACTAGACGGCTGAACATCAGCTGCAACCATCTAATGGATCTCCCTGCAAAGGGGTTCAGCATTTCTTTCAACCATTGAATGCATCCCTTTACTGGCTGATTCAGCATACACTTCCACTGAGATGCATGTTTCCTTATTATCTGATTTAGCATCCACTGCAACCATGGAATGTGTTTTCCTATTACCTGCTTCCACATCAGCCATTAATACTGAACATGTGTTTCACCAGACACATGTATCACATTGCAAAGGCTCATCACACAGTGGACAGTTTCAGTACATATATAATTTGTCTAAGTTGTTTCAGTGAGAACCAAGCTGCATGGGATCATCTCTAAGGTTTTGCAAAGCCAAATGCCTTTTTTCTTCATGCTTACCCTCAGTACAACCATACATATTCTAGCATTTTATGGAAGTCTCTTTCAGATGCACAGTTACTGAAATTTTGTGATAATGCATCTGTTACTACATATCTCTCAACTAGAACAGTTAACTGATCTGCAGAGGCTGGATATCATAGAACATAATTGAAGCCAACTAGCTGGTACACTGGAGACTGGAACAAAAAGTCACTATATGAAGACACAAATCCACCGTCAGGAAAAACAGACTTTAATGCGGCAAAGCTTTAGGTTAAACAACCTTCCTCTTTGCTAATGCTAGCAGTGAGAAAGGTTGTTTAACCGAAAGCTTTGCTACATTAAAGTCTGTTTTTCCTGACAGTGGATTTGTGTCTTCATATCATAGAACATACCCATCCATTAATGGTGAGAATTGAGTTCTTTAGAAATGGTCCATTACAGTGATCTTCACAGTTTGTTGTGACTAAGATATAAGACTAGAATAAAAGTTTTGGGTATGGACCCCCAGAGTGAACCTTGAATGAGTAATATCTCTGCTGTTAATGCCCTGTAGTCACTGGCCTTTCGGGGATCCAAATTAACGAATGTCTTGTAATCCTCGAATAAAAAATGGGATAATTACTTTAGTTCATTCAGCAACTGGCCAAAGTCTTTTCAGTTGTCTTGTCATAATCTAGCAAGCAGACCTCAAGATCATAAGTGGGTTAATTTTCTTTAGGATGTAGCTAGCTTTTATTACTTGTAGGATGGGGTGAGGGCCTTCCTGCTTGTATGTTTAACTTTTCACTGGAGTATATATTTCTTTCTCCAGAGTCTGGGTGACATTTTGCTGCTCTATGACATTCATTCTTAAACTGTGTCTGTGTATTTTTCTTTTGGGTTATTGTAAGGCCACTAACAAGTTCTTCAAGAAGGCTCATAAGGTTCAGTCCTGTTCTTGCAGAAATTGCTAAGTTTCTTGCTGATCTAGATTTCTGTGTGTGTGTGTGTGTGTGTGTGTGTGTGTGTGTGTGTGTGTGTGTGTGTGTGTGTGTGTGTGTGCACGCATCCGTGTGTGCATGTGTGTGCATGCGAGTGTGTGCATGTGTGCGTGTGTGCGTGTGTGCGTGTGTGCGTGTGTGTGTGTGTGTGTGTGTGTGTGTGTGTGTGTGTGTGTGTGTGTGTGTGGTGTGCGTGTGTTTATATGCATGTTTTTGTATGTATGTTGCTACTACACTCAATTTTCCAGTTGGCCTCTACCCCTGGACACCAAATTGGACTATTTGTTCCCCTTTAGCCACTAGGGGATTGGTTAGTTACGTAGAGAGTAAAGCAGTCAGTCTGTGCATGCGCAGTGTAATGAGCCCTACCCCGCCTGTGCTGGTTCCACATTCACATTTATCAACATATGGACCAACTGAGGTGAATGACTCCACTTTTGTGGTGAGATGTCTATCTTAATAACCCATCCTCTTAAATTGTATCATGGGAAACATGAGGCTAAGCTCTGCCTTACCTGTAAGACATTGCCTCCTCTATGCTATGTTCCCATCCTTCTGCTACATGGTGTGCAGTCTGCTGTGCTGTCTGCCACATGCCAGAAGCATGGTAGATGCATGCCTCTTCAGCACATGTCCTTTATCCACTCCCCAAGAGATCTGAAGTCAGTAACCCCATTCACTCCACCTCTCCTCATTGGCTTCTCCAGTGCCATGGCCACTAACTCAACAATAGTGTCCTGGATCATTGTCAGGTCTTCATCCCTCTATGCCTTGGAACAGAGACCTCATCTTTATCTTTAGTGTTATGATATATGATCTGTTGCAAAGATCTAGTGCTCTGAAATGAGACTTCCATGGCATTCTCTATGCTGTTCTATCACAGTTTGTTTAAAGATATTTGAGCAAGAACTAATTTCAGTAACAGTGTCCCATACTCCACTATGCCAGAGAGCAGTTAAATGGTAAAATAATTATATTTGATCACATATATCTATATATCTATAGCTATATATACATTTATACACACATACACACACACATATTATATATATATATATATATATATATATATATATATATATATATATATAGATATATATATATATATGAATATATATATATATATATATATATATATATATATATATATATGCAGATAGATAAATAGATAGATAGACAGATAGATAGATAGACAAATAGAGTTCCCTTTGTCTTGTATAGTTATTGGCAGTTGGTGCAGAATGTTACAGTTGTGAGCTGCAGTTAAAATGGAAGGTTTGATTCCCTCAGCTCTTGTTTGACTGTCATGTGACCTTGAGCTAATCAGTCAACCAGGGATTGCTCCTGGTCACCCTTGAAAATGGAACAGAGGTCCAGTGGGCCTACCTGGTTAACAAATGGGTATTATTAGTATATTAGGAGACTATAAAATTTTAATTTCACGTTTCATAAAATATCAATGAGTAACAAAATCTAAACTTTTCGTAAGCCAATCTACATGATACAAAAAGGAATTTGTTCAACTTACTTGTAAAAAAATTATCCAGAAAAGCATGCCAAACACTATTTAATCTGACATTTAAACTTGTCAGTAATTAAATATATTTGTATTGTATCAACCTGTATATGGGTTAATAATGTGAAGTGGTGGTCAACAGCTATGGATACCTAGTATTTTTGTTCCTGTCTATGTTTCTGCTTAATTCCATTACTTAATACAGTTAAGTATCAATGTGAAGATTGAGACCTACATGTACTAGGCAAAATACTATTACCAATCTTTCATTTACTATGGTGTTCCAATATAGTGTGTGTGTGTGTGTGTGTGTGTGTGTGTGTGTGTGTGTGCGTGCGTGCGTGCGTGCGTGCGTGTGTGCGTGTGTGTGTGTGTGTGTGTGTGTGTGTGTGTGTGTGTGTGTGTGTGTGTGTGGTGGGGGCTGATAAGATATTTCCAGAGCTGGAAGCGTTCACAATTGATGTAAATCCATATGTGGGCAAGCACAGTGATGCAGCTGTTAACTTTGTTAGCTCAAAGTAAGAGGTCTACCAGTTTGATTCTTGGCTGGGGTGCCTTCTGTGCAGAGTCTGGATGTCCTCCCCTGCATTCTCGTGGGTTTCCTCTGGGTACTCCAGTTTCCTCCCACATTTCAAAGACATGCATGTGGAGCGTTTTTCCCTGGGCCTCCACTGAAAATAGACCCTCTCCTAGTTGGACTTTTCTGGTTAACAAATGTTAAATAAATAAATAAATAATAAATAAATATGGCTAGAGGTACAGCAGGTGTAAATAGAGATCAATGAAATGAAAGTCTGGTCATCTTAAGTGGACACGTATGTCAGTGCTACAGAAAGACAGTTGATCAAGCAGGAATGTAACATGTGTATGTTGAAGGAGGAGTTAGCAATGGCAACAGAGAAGAAGGCCTAGAAGAGAAATGGCAGTGGTCTAACTTCTGGATTGTAGGTCCACCTGAAGGACTAGATTTGCTTGATGTCAATGCTTTTCTGGGGAATTCATTGGCTTCTACACTGAAAGACTATTCACATTTTAACATACAGTTATATTGCACACATGGAGTTGGTTGAGAAAGTAATTGTAGGGAATTTTTGAATTTGACTACAAGAAAATCCATTCCTATAAGACTAAGGTGTGGGTAATCAGTTTCACAGCTTGGAGGCAAGACTGCTAAAGACAAAATACATAGAATGAGTTGTGGAGGATTTGTGAAAAAATTCATTAAAAATAAAGGAGATGTTCCAGTTAAGTGCAAATATTAGATGAGAAGGGACAATATTTTGGAATAAAGTTTCACTACAGCTCTTGGCGGTTTGGAGATGAAACCCGTTGGTATGGCATTGTCTGAAAGAAGCTGTTGAATATTACAACAAAATTATTTAAGGCCATATACCCTGGTTTTAGGTCCACAATGGACAGAAGGAGCAAGGATAGAAAGACAAAATAAGCTGGAGGAACGTCAATTAGCAAACACTGCCCAGTGAAGTATGTGTGTGTGTATATATGTGGGGTGGGGGTGGAGCTAAAAGGTTGCTGAGGTATGTTACTTGGATGAAGATGGCCAAGGCAAACCTTTCAATTTAAATGTTTGTTAGATATATTTTGCAGGCACTCAAATATTTATGGACATCAAGCTTGAATATAATCTCTGTGTTTCTAAGATACACCCAAACCATCCTGATGCTGCACTGATGAAATGAAAAAAATGTGGAAATGTTCATATCGAAAGGTAGTGGGGTTTAGCTTGATTGGCCTGAGTGTACCTATAAAGACTTAAAAAGTAAAAAGTCACAGACATTTAGAGGCTGTACAATGAAACAGTGGAATGTCTTCAAGGGGTCATTTGAACATATCCAATGGGCCTCAACTACAGATGTATAAGGTATTACACATTCAGATTGCTAACTTTTTTGTGCTACTTCTTGAGTTTTTACTAAATGGTTTATATGTATGACCTTATGTGCATGTGTGCATGTATGTGTGTGTGTGTGTGTTTGCGTGTGTGCGTGTGCGTGTGTGTGTGCGTGTGTGTGTGTGTGTGTGTGTGTGCATGTGTGTGCGTGTGTGTGTGTGTGTGTACATGCGTGTGTGTGTGTGTGTGTGTGTGTGTGTGCATTTTATATATATATATATATATATTGGATATAACCGCAAAAATAGAAGAGATAATACTTATAATAATTATAATAATAATATAATTATCTATTATTAGTCTGCATATTTTTATTTATTTAAATATTTAAAAGTTTATCTATTGATGCAGCCACTTTTCATTTTATTTATTTTTTTATATTTAGAAGTTCAGAAAGTATATATATATATATATATATATATATATATATATATATATATATATATATATATATATATATATATACGGAAACAGTCAATATAATCAATTGTTCATAATATCGGACATTTTGAAAGTTGACAGAAATGATTGAATAATCATTTGATCCCTTTTACCAGTGTTATTTTTTTGAAGATTGCAAAACAGCAGGGAGTATGAATTTGTCCATTCCCTGCTGTTTAGCCATCTCAGAGTTGGAATATATAATTAGCAGGGGGTGTGGGGGCTGCAAAAACTTGATTTTTTTTATTTTGAGCTTTGAATGATGGTTTGCCATTTGCTATTTTTGTTCTTCAGTATTTCAAGGTGCATGCATTTATAGTCTCACACACACACACACACACACACACACACACACACACACACACACACACACACACACACACACACACACACACACAATGAGTGAATTAAAAATCTTTTTTTCCATTACGATGTGTTACTCATTGTCTCTCTCTCTATATATATATATATATATATATATATATATATATATATATATATATATACATATTGGAATTATGTATATGTAAGCCCACTGCCACATGTAAAAGTTCAGCTAAAATGTATAAGCAATTGTCATACACAACCAATGAGAAATGTCTAATGTAGCCTCCGGTTTTAATAACTTCATTCAATAAATATTTTTTTTCAAAACACCTCAGCATCCTTCCACAATTTATTCACCAAGGGTATTCTTGGTACATTGACATACTTTCTGTAAGCAATATAAATATTTCTTAGCAATTTCTTATCCACCATGGGTTCACAATAACCTAACCATACACATTGATTCAATAAAGTCTAAGACATCAGTGTTTGTTTATATTCATGCCCTTTACTAACTTATTATAAGATTTTTTAAAGCCTGGTCAGATGTTATCATATCCTTCCTCGCCCCAGTGCTGGTTCCCGCGGTAGTGCTGCATGTTTTGCCTCCCTTTCCTCACTCCAGAAGCTCATTCTAGAAGCTACCTCCCTGCCTCAAAAACAAAAGGAATACCTCCTGCAATACCTCTGACATTTCCCTGGAGCTTTGCCAGCTAGATTGAGCCAATCCAACTACTGTGAAGACTCCCCAAAAGTAAACTATGTGAATGTAGGTAGCCATTAAACCAACTACTGTAACTGTAACTACCTACTTATAACTTATATATACTTGTCTGACTTCCCATGTAAGTGATTCAACAGCCTACCACAGACCAAAAGAAAATACTTTCCCCCTCCAGGTCAACTTTGTCCTAGATATTTTCACTGTGAACATTTAAGTGACCCGTTCACCTTTCCTGCCCGCTTTCTTCATATTACCACTAGGCGGCAGCACCTACCAACCAAAAGATGGTACAACATTAATCTTACTTTGGCTTAATTTCTATGAAACTGACTAAATATCTCAACACCCAGTTTTACACTGTCAAAAAGCTGGTAATAACCCCTCCCCCGTAAAACTCACAATAATTGAATTAAAGCATCATTTAACTTCCTGTAAATTATTTCTCCCTTATATGGTTTTACATCTAATTAGCTGCTTACCTTACTATTTAATCGGCAGTGGCTGATACATTTTTGCTGCTGATTTTCTTTTCTCCTTACCCTTCCCTGCTTCGTTCGCCCTGCGGACTAACTCCGCACCCCTACCCTACCCTCAAATCCTACCAACCCCCACCACCTCTAGGTTTACACTCACCTAACCACTCCTACTTCCTCTTTATTTACTGAACTCCACCCCTTTAAACCCTTCCTCTTCCTACCCTCTCCCCCTTTACACCATCCATTCACCACATATTCCCCTTCCACCTTACTCAACACCATATATTGCTTCATCAAAGCCTCAACATGCTTACAAAATATACATCCTTCTTAATTCAACTACTACTTTTTCTGAACTTCACTTACATCCACTACCTTACCCAGCCCAACCCCATAACCCACACACCACTCCTACATGCAACCAGCTCACTCCCCACATCACACTCACACTCATTTATCTCAATATCTCCTGCCCTATATCCCATCAGCAACAATCTATGTTTTCACTACAAACTAATCACTCATACATACCAAAGGTTCATACAATAGTAGGTTCATACAATAGTACTAGGCTAACTGCCCTTGCAAACCATTTAAGCCTAGCCAATTATCCCTTGTGAGACTCAAACCCTGCACCTTGTGTTTGTAAGGTAAACACCTTAACCATTAGGCCACTCTTATAAAACCTCAATTCCCACTCTATCCTCCAAATCCCTCACAAATCTTACAACACACATCACACAAACAAAACAATCCAAACACCTCTGCTACATAATCCAACTTCTAACAACCATACTTCTATCTGGAGATATACACCCTAACCCTGGCCCAAACACCTCTTCCTCTACATCTAAATCCACCCTACTAGTGTCTCTTAATGCCCAAAGCATAGCTAACAAAATTCCCAACCTGCATGCCTGGCTACTCCACAAAAAAACTGACATCATAGCCATATCTGAAACCTGGTTAAAACCTCATATAAAAGCTGCAGAAATAGTACCACCTAATTACTCCATCATCAGAAAAGACAGAGCCCACAAAAAGGGTGGTGGAGTAGCTCTACTCTACTCATCCTCCCTATGCATTACTCCCTATAATAAACCCATTCCCCACTTTGCCAACACAGAATTAATACTAACTCTATTTCAGTTAAATAAACACAAACACATATGCATAGCCTCCCTTTAAATTCCCCCTGGAGACAATATCTTAGTACTTGAAGTTATCCTCTCCTGGCTTTCTACCAATATCAGTAATGAAACTATTATCATGGGAGACACAAACATTAATTGGTCCTACATTCAGTCCACTACACACTCCCTAAACATCAACCTATATAACTAGTCTCAACTCATCAACTCCACTACCAGGCCCTCTAAAGACTTCACCAGTGGCAGCTTCCTAGACTGGATCTTAGTCTCTCACCCCCACTACTACCCTGATAGTGGAACTCTTCCTGACTCCCCCAGCAACCACCTTCCCATCTTTGCTAGGCATCTTTCTTCTCCCTTACAAGTAACTCATAATTACATCAGTACTTGATGCCAAAGAAACTTCAACCCAAAAGCCTTCTCTAACTGCCTAAAATCACTTAACTGGTACCCTCTAAAAACTCTACCCTTGGAAAATGCAATCACACACCTTAATGCAACTTTCCTAAAACTACTAGATAGTCATGCTCCCATAAAAAAACAAAAGAATAAGAAACAAAACCACCCCCTGGCTAACAAAAAACACACTAACTGCCATGCGACTTAGAGACAAAGTCTGGGCATGTTACCAAAGGAACAAAACTCCCTCTACCCTCTATAAGTACAAAATTCTTTGCAACTCAGTTAAAAAGCTTATCACAGCAGACCATCAAAGCTACTTCTCCTTACTTCAAAGCAACCATAAAACCAATCCACAAAATTTCTGGAAAGATATCACTACCCTCCTAAAACCTGGCACAACTGAAAACCCAAGCCCAGGCCCAAATGTACAAGACATAGATCTAGCCACCCAATTCAACTCTTTTTTCATAAACTCTATTTCCAAACTAACCTCTTCCTTCTCTAATAAAACTCCATCTCCTACTTCCACATCTCCTATCACATCACCCCCTCCACCTCCAGTCTCTCATTCCCCATCCTTTCAACCCTCGCCATTCTCCATAAAACCCATCCCTACTTCTACCATAAAAAACTCTTGCAGAAGCTAAAACCATGCACCAATGCTCCTGATAACATTCCCTCATACTTCCTCAGCATAGCTGCCAAAGCCATTGCCTTCCCAATCAGCATCCTAATCAACCGAGCTATCAGAGAAGGTCTTGTTCCCCAACTCTGGAAAAAGGCTTTCATTATTCCCCTGCACAAAGGAGGCAACAATACTAACATCACCAACTTCCGGCCCATCACCATCCTCTCTCCCATCTCAAAATTCCTACGGAAATGTATCCATCTTCAACTCCTTCCCTATCTCTTAGACAACAACTTATTAACTCCCATCCAACATGGATTCAAACCCAATCACAGCACTATGACTGCCCTCCTATCTTTCTAGAAACTGTGAATAAAGCTAGAGAGTCTGGCTTTACTGTATCTACCATTCTACTTGACCTCTCTAAGGCCTTTGACACTATCTCTCATAACCTTCTCCTTACTAAACTATCTAACCTAAACCTATCACCTTCATCTCTCAATTGGTTCACCAGCTACCTCTCCAACAGGCAACAAGCTGTCAAGTGGAAAAAAGTCACCTCCTCTTTCCTTAACAACCCCGCAGGTGTCCCACGGGGTTCCATATTGGGTCCCCTCTTCTTCAATATATTCATAAATGATTTTTTCCGCTCAATCCCTTATGCTAACATTATTCAATATGCAGATGATTCTACAATCATCTGTGCTGCCTCATCCATCTCGACTCTCTTAAAGCTGACTCAAGATGCCTTCTCTACCACAGAACAGTGGATGAAAGACAATCATCTAGCACTCAATGTGGCAAAAACCAAACTTATAATATTTACCCCTTCTAAAACCAACACAATTGAAGAAAACTATTCTCCATCACCAGCCAAAATAACACACCTCTTGCACTGGTATCTGAAACCAAACTATTAGGAGTCCAGATCAATGACAAGCTTAAATTCAAGTCCTATCTACAACTAAACATAAAAAAAACACCAAAAACTTGGCATGCTCTACCGACACAGTCAATACCTCACTACAGCTATTAAGCTCACTCTCTCTACTACATTTTTCATACCTTCCCTCCTTTATGGTGCCCCTCTACTAACAAACCTACAATAATCTCTCAAAACAAAACTGTTCTCTTGTTATAATAAAATTGCCAGATTTGCCACTTGCAACAAATCATCAACCCATCACTGTACACCTCTCCACAAACTAAACTGGCTAGAGCTTCCCAACTACCTCTCCTATACTCAGCTCACCTATGCACACAAACTCATTTTTCACCCCTTGCTCTGCCCATCCCTCTCCTCTACCTTTAAAATGCAACACCCACAAAGACTCCTAAGATCTAGCAATCAAAACCTAATAGAAGTGTACAAAACCCTTCACCCCCTCCCAGGACAAAACCTCCTGTCCTTTTCCCTAGCACGCCAATGGAACTCCCTCCCTCCATTCGTACCATCACTAGCCTCCTGTCCTTTAAAAAATTGCTTCACTTACATCTAACATTCACATGAGAATGTTCCTGCTCCCACCCCTAATAGCCTATTCTCCACTTCCTACAGCCATCTATCTCATATATTCCAGACAACAACTTCATATTTCCATCGAGCAAACAACTTCATATTTGCATCTAGCAAATTCTAAGCCTACTGCAATTAACTTATTATTATCCGCTAATCCTACTATTTCATCTTAAGAAACCATATATTTACTAGAGCAATGTTCTCCTTCTACCAAATGTAACAAAAATAAAACATTTTGTAACCTCAGTAATTTTTGTTTTGTCTTAGAACCAGAAATAGTTAAATTGTAAATTGCTGTAATCTTTGTGTAATCTTTGTGTTGGAGCTTTTCTCCCCAGGACTCCATTGAAAATGGGTTATTTTGGCCCAATGGACTATCCTGGTTAACCAACTGCAAATAAATAAAAATAAATAAATAAATAAGTATTCTGTCATTTAAGTGATCCAGACATATTTTCATATATTTTGTGATGTTCAAAATCAATACATTGTTCTGTTCATCTGATAGTTTAATGACCAATTTTCTTTTCCTCTCCATTTCCTGCAATGCATTTCATTCATATTAGGAATACTAAAACAAAACTTTTTACATCTTGTAATACATGCTTTTATTATTAAAACTGACTATGTCAGACAAACGGTTTTGACTATTTGACTATCTCATTAGCAAAGGGCAGAATTTAATTTCTTTTACAGCAGAGACAATCAGTGTTTTGCAATGAGTAAGCAGTGACTTCATCCTCTGACTAATAATTATGTCTAAAAGGTATCTGAAGTGCTGTCTGCATCTTTTGTCCAAATATACTCATTAAAGACAGTTGATAGCATATTCAAATGGCCTAATAAGAGCCATTTATGAGCCAAGTGGAAATTGTCCAATTTCTATTGGTGTAACCAAGGTAAAAGTAAAGGAATAAACCTAAGATTTTGAAATTCACAAACTTTTAAAGAGACACCAGAAATATTGATCATGCAATTTGTACCACTCTTGTATTCATCAAAAAAACAGTTCAAATAATTATTTATGGTTTTCTGTCCAGTGCCTGTTATTAAGTTGTTTATAACCCTCATTTCAATTTAGGCTCCTTCCTCTCTTCTGATAACTTTTTCTTACAAGCGTTTTTGTAATTTTACTGTTGCTGCTGATGTGGATTGAATTTCTCTATCATAGTTCCTGCCACCTCCAGCTCATCTATTAAATGTTGATGACAATTTGCTTTAGTATTTTATTTTGCAAAGTCCAGTGTATCAGGTAGACTTCCAATATGATTTCTAGAGTGCCATTTTCTCCAAAACTGGAATAAACCTCTGGCATTCTTTTACTCTCTGCCATTATGCTGTAGTTGCCAAATGAACATTAAGGTTTCTTTGCAATTTTTATGTGTATTTTTATTCATTTTTACAAAATAATGTTAACATTATTTTTTTAGAAATATGTGTGTGTGTGTGTGTGTGTGTGTGTGTGTGTGTGTGTGTGTGTGTGCGTGTGTATATATATATATGTATACATACACACACATTAGCTGGAATCAATATAGCACATAATTCTACATGAGAAACACTTATTTTACATGAGAGACTCAGTGACCATCAAACTCCACTGTAAAATGAATTGCACATCATACAGCTCTCTGATTTTAAACAGCTGCTTAGCGTTTATGTAGTACTGTTTGAAGAGGACGTGCTCATATCAAGGCAAGATAAGCCAAAGATAGTGTAGAGTCTCAGAACTTGTATACCAAACCTTGTATAGTCCTGTCACTATATATATACTTGTGTGTTTCCCTGTGTGTGGGTGGGTGCATTATCTTTACAGTTACATAATTATGTACTTACACTGAGCTTTGGGACTGCAGTGTTATTTACTTGGTTTTTAGTCATTTAATATTTTAATGACTGTGTAATTGCTTTTAATTTAATTCTATGGTATTTCTGTGTCTGTTGCTCATTGCATTAAATCCTTACTATTATGTTTGGGTTTTCCTAAGTGTTTCTACTAGTTCTATTGCAAATCATTGCTAACACTGCTCTAAATAGGTATCCAAAGGTATAACAATAGATCCTTATCACAACTGTGAGAAAGCCTGAAGATGTGAATCTTGCATTTGGAAGAAGTAAAGTTTGATTTGATGATGTATGAAAAAAATAGACTCAATATCTCCATGGGACCATATACTGTAAGATGCCAGTCATTCATTTGTCTAGAATATGTGATGAATTGTACTTAGTAATTTTCATAATTTGTAATAATTTATTAAAGATGGGAAACGTGCCTAAATGTATAGAAATAATCAAACATTGCACCTAAATTTAAGAAATGTAGCAAGCAAAATATTAAGTATTACAGACCAATTCCTCTCACATCTATACTACTACTAGGCAAATGTTTTGAAAGATGTGTCATTGATATGTTATTGAAATATGATGAGAATTCATCACTAATTTATATTAGACACAAATGTTTGGTAAAGTAACATTGGCATTAACACATTTGGTAGAATTATGTGATTTTATAACCATTGCAATGGACTTTCTATTATCTAATAGATTCCTGTTTGTGGACCTCACAAAAACTTTTGGTTCCCTACCTCACTGATAATTCATTACAAATTGATAACATAAATCCGGACCTGACAAGATGTTTTGGTAGCTGGCATATAGGTATTACTCAGCCTGTAATAGTGCAAGGTTTTAGTTGTTGAATAGCTACCATTTTTCTCTGGGGTTTCACAGGGATCATTCTTGGGGCCTGTGTTATTTAATCTGGCATTCGTTTTAATCCCAAGCCATAACCGTTGTTGGGTAAATAAAGCTGTAGATGATTGCAAAACTGGGTTTACAACAGTAGGTGACCAATATCTTATAACAGTAAATACCTATCCCAGAGATACTGTAAATGGAGCCACCAATACAGGGCATTATTTTAGCACAAATAAATGTAAACTGTTATTCTTTGGAAAGCCTACTTAATACAAACTTATCAGCTGGCAAGATGGTATTCTAGAAGTCATGCACAAGTACAGAGATCTAGGAACCACTGCAACTTCAAAATATTAACTTGATAAACGTGTTTTATTGCAGTAAGGTTACAAAACAGTTTGGGATCATGTTGAAAAATATTTCATTAAGGGATGAAGGGAGTAAGATTAAACTATATAAACCTTATATTCATTTGATTAACAAATGTAATGATGTATACTGTAGTTACATAGCAGGACAATTATAAAATCTTGAATTAGTCTATTGAAGGTTTACTAAAATGAGAAATTTTGGCATTTGAAGATATTCACCTTGCAATACAGATGCAGCAAGGGTAAACTAATCTAGGCATATAAAGCATTCAATGATGAATCACTTTGAGCTACATTAAACTGTGACATTTATTCCAACTCACTAACACATAAACACAGATATGTTAACTTCTAAATTTATTTTAACAGAAAAAAATTGGGCAGTGACTTTAAACTAAAGCAAGCTTAGTAAAGAGTCATTGTTCATTAAACAAATACAGTAGAAGTGATTACAGTATGTACTTATTTATTATATTTGTTTACAATTTGATAACAGGATAGGCGAGTTAGATCATTGATCGTTTTCCATCATGACCTATGGTATAGCAATAATGACAATAGAAGTCCAATGAATAGACATTTATAGAATTTCAGTGCTCAAAATATGCAGTATTAAAGTTTGTATCATGAAGAAGTACATGCCTTTATTAGCTTCATGAGCAATAAACCAGTGTCTGTCTATCATGAAGGATTACATGCCTTTATTAGCTTCATAAGCAAAAAAACAGTTTCTGTAAAACTGGTGCATGCCTCAATCTGCAGGTACTGTTTAAGATGCTTTTTGAATGTTTCCAGGTTGTTAGTTTTTTATCACTGTACATAATTGATTGCATAATGCAGGTCTTAGTCTTGAGAGGGCCCTTTCTCCTATAGAAAGTTTCAATTTAGGTGTGATCAAAATGAGTCAGCAATCTTGGCTGCTTCTAAGGAAAAGGCTTGGTTACCTAATTTGATGTGTTTTGTGAGGGGTGTACATCAGCTTAGTTTAAGAGTTTTAAATAAAGGTGGACTTAGGAGAAAGATGCTTCTTTTTGTAATAGGGAGCCAGTGTTTTTTTTTTTTTAATTTAAAATTCAGTGGTGCAACTTATGTCTGCAAGAATGGCAAATCTAAAGATACTATTTTTAGTTCATTGGATTTTGTGTGTGTTATGTGCTGAGTAAAGGGTTGTATTTGGCATGGCATTTTTGATCATGGGAATCAAATCAATGTTGGCTAAGGCCATATGTGATGTAGTTGAGAGAATGTGTGAAATGTGGAGACATAAGGTGGAAGGTTGGCATAAGAGTTAGGGTATTTACTTTACAGACACAAGATGCAGCATTTGATTCTTTCATGGGGTAATTGTCTTGGCTTAAAATGATCTACAAGAACAATTAGCCTAATATGAGCTTAAGAATATAAGTTATTTGACTCTGATGGTTATATTGTCTGTGTGAACATTGTTAGTGAGGGTGGATTAAGTATTATACCAAGATATTTTTGTTTTTGACATTAGGTATAATGTTTTTATAAAGATCAGTAAGGATTAAGATAGGAAGTGTTACCAGCATCTTTGTGGTGGAGAAGGCCATAATATTTGTTTTTCTTCTATTCATTTGGAGTTTATCATTGTGAAAACATTTGCAGAGTTCAGAGAAATGGGACAGTGCTGCATTTTGAAGCAATTTGTGGGATTTGCAATTTTTAAGGAATAGAATATCATCTGTGTACATGATTATTTTATGGTTAGGTAGGACAAGAGGGTTGTCATTAATAAAAAAGACAATATTAAAGGTCCTGTGTAGAAATTAGACACTGCCATCTGTGCTAACATGTCTGAATGAGGTTTTTTACATAATTTCAGATTAACTTGTGTATTATATGCCAGCATGACTAGGTATGATATTGTAAATAAGTACGTACATGTTGATTAATACTCTGTTTGTACGGGATGTTTACAAAATTTGAACAGTGTTCCTTTACATTTCTAACAGCTCATGTTTGTGCAGGAGGTTCTAAATGCAAACTGTCTCAGAGCCAACTGATCTACAGATGATGTCAATGGAGTGTTTACAGTTGCTCTGTGCTTGCTTTCAGAGACTGATGAAAGTACAGAACTTTCAAATCAGCTGTGTGTTGAGTTTCAAAGAGTGATATGAAAATAAGATCTGGAACAGTTAAGACAGTTAACCTAGCTTATAAAAGAGCCTGCTGAAGACAGTTTAAACAGGTGTGTTCAATTCAGTTCATAGTTCAGTTCACAGTTGAATTTGTCGTTTTTGAGTTCTCAGTTCACAGTTTT
This sequence comes from Protopterus annectens, assembly GCF_019279795.1. NCBI lineage: Eukaryota > Metazoa > Chordata > Ceratodontiformes > Protopteridae > Protopterus > Protopterus annectens. Next base: position 1,475,587,005 of record NC_056746.1, read on the forward strand.
ACTGAGCAGTGGATACATAAGGGACTCACCAAAAACTGTAAGCTTGCCCTTGCTCTGTTGTAATGTTTAGTTAGATCAGGGACAGTGTTCTTCAGTTGGATAAGAAATTATAGCAAATTAGTCAGAGTTTTTTTAAATGTTGGATTTCTATCCTTCAGTATTAATTTCATGTTCCTGTTGATTGAATTCTGTTTTGTTTATGAAATTATTGTTTTATATTTTAATAATTTTGCTCATTTTTAAATATTGTTATTATCTTACATTGTGGCTTGCCAATTAGTGTATTCTTTAGTGATTTGAGAGTGCCTATACCTCCATTGATAATTTCTGGGCCACTTTGATAGCATGGCTGCTTCAGATCATATGCTACCATTTGTCTTGATATGAGTTTAAATACTTGGGATCAATAGTTCAGAGTAATGGTGAGTGTGGAAGAGAGGTGAAGAAGAGAGTACAGGCAGGATGGAGTGGGTGGAGAAGAGTGTCAGGAGTGATTTGCAACAGATGAGTACCAGTAAGAGGGAAAAGGATGGTCTACAAGAGGGTAATGAGACCAGCTATGTTATATGGGTTGGAGACAGTAGCATTGATAAAAAGACAGGATTTAGAGCTGGATGTGGCAGAGTTAAATATGTTAAGGTTTGCACTGGGTGTGACAAGGGTGGTCAGGATTAGGAATAAGTATATTAGAATGTCAGCCCAGGTTGGAAAGTTTGGAGACAAAGTCAGAGAGGCAAGATTATGCTGGTTTGGACATGTGCTGAGGAAGGATGCTGAGTATATTGGGAAAAAGATGCTAAGGATGAAGCTACCAGGTAACAGGAAAAGAGGAAGGCCTAAGATAAGGTTTATGGATGTGGTGAGAGAGGACATGCAGGTGGTTGGTGTGACAGAGCAAGATGCAGATTACAGGAAGAAATGGAAACAGATGATCTGCTGTGGCGACCCCTAACGGGAACATCCGAAAGATGATGATGATGATGTCTTGACATCTAATTTTAATAACTGGACACCCTTTTGAAAAGGCACGTAGACGGTATGATTGGTGGCAGCATTTGACAATATCATTTGGGGGAAGGGACAAAGCTGGAAATCTGTATCAGGCTTTTTCAGAAGTGTTTGGATGTGTGAGATTCAATGTATTTAAGTGTGAGTGCATTAGAGGTCTTAAATTGGTGCACATTGCTCTGGAGTGTGTAATAAGGAGTTACATTAGGGGTGGACAGAAGTATACAGTCTAGTCCCAAGTTATAGAGTGTGTTCCTGTTGTGATCTTAGGGGGAAATTGAAAAAAATATTATTCCTTTTTAAGTGACAGTCTCACATTGGAGTCAGTAGTGAGGACTGAAGTTCCTTAGTTACTGACCCAGGATAGTAGGGGATATCACATATTGGTGGCAGTTTGGTGGGATATTAACTGGACATCACAGGTCCTATTACAGAGCCTTAATGAACTCCAGTTTTAATTGTTGTTATGTCTGCAGGTGAGTTATTAACTAAGATTATAAATGATCTATCCTGCAAGTAATTTTTATACCACAGCATGGTGTCATCAACAAGGTTTAGTTTGATGGCATTGTTTTAAATAACAGGAAGTGGTTTACTGTTTTGAAACAAAGAGACATGTCTGCAAAGATTCTGGCAGTATTAAGACCTTCAATAATATTGCAAAAAAGAGACTCTATAGCTGATGGTAAGGTGGTTTGAGGACTAAAGACATTTCTAAAGTCATGTTGTTCATTTCAATCTAACCTATAACTATTACTACATTTGAAAAAATACTGGTAAATTAGTAGTACTGAAGGATTGCACTGAATTAACTCTTTCTGTTTCTGTATCTAGATTGCCTGGGAATATGCTCTTTCTCTCTCTATACATCTACATACACATACACATACACACACACACACACACACACACACACACACACACACACACACACACACACACACCTATATGTATATCACACACACACAAACACACACACTCACTCACACACACACACACACACACACACACACACACACACACACACACACACACACACACACACACACACACCTATATGTATATATATATATATATATATATATATATATATATATATATATATATATATATATATATATATTTATACATATAGGTGTGTATGTGTGTGTGTGTGTGTGTGTGTGTGTGTGTGTGTGTGTGTGTGTTTTAAGGATTCTAAAATATATTATTGGAATAATAATTGGGCAGTGCAGTGGTGTACTGGTTAATGTTGTCATCTCACAGTAAGAAGTTCTCCAGTTCGATTCTCGGCTGGGGTGCCTTATGTGTGGAGTCTGCTTGTTCTCCCTGCATTCATGTGGGTTTCCTCTCACATTACAAAGACATGTGCCTGGAGTGTTTCTGCCAGGGCCTCTGCTGAAAATAGGCTCTGTCCTAGACAGACTTTCACGGTCAACAAATGTTAAATAAATAAATTAATAATAAATGATTTGCATTTGGTGAGAGTTAAAAACAAAACATATAGCCATAGTTTTAGACAAAAATTTTTAATCTGGCCAATTTGTTTGTTGTGGCAAGAGCCTGTGCAGCTGACCCTGCTTATCTCAACATTTTTCATTCCATCTTAATCTATGTAAATGTCCCATGGTACCACACTTTTCCAAAGGACTAAGTGAGGGATACGTCATGCTATTGTTTGCTAAAGGAAAACAAAAATATTTCCATTCATGCCCGTGGCAGACCTCTGAACTTTACTTGTTTTAGTGGAACATACTTATTTTCAGGCTTGATTTACCTCCTTGCATGATGTTTCTGTTTTCAGGCTTGATTTGTCCTTTCATAATTTGCTTAGTATAAAAGGAATTCAGACTACAGGAACAATATACTGGTGGCACTGATGATTTAATGAATGAGGACCCATATTTTACATCTCCCATTTTTCAAAAGCAAAAAAAAAAAAACTTTGTGAGCCAAAATTTTGCAGTATCTTTAACTGAAATCTTCAGATTTTATACTGCACTGTTCATAATATGCTTATATTTTTGTTACTTGCAAATTTTTAAACTCCTGGTTCTGAGTAGTATTCAGTAATCCTATTTGAAGTTGGAAGAGATATGTAGTATCACATTATATCCTAATTAGGTGCCCAGGATTTTTGGAGTGGTGTACCTACTTTTTGACCCTTTATACCTATTTTTATTGTTGGACAGTTGAGAGGAATCAGGAAAATGGATCACATCTCATGCTACTTGTCTGACACGGGTTGTTCTGTTAGCACAATTGCAGAAAAATGAGATTCCGAGATACATAGGGCCACATTTAGCAAATACATTATTGTTGGCTCATTGTCAGTTCTATAAACTTAGCATTATGCTGTCAAACCAGACCCCACCCGTATTCCCCAGAGCGGCCCTTGCATTGCGTTAACAAAGACGCCCCCCATACTCGCACACACACACACACACACACACACACATGCACGCACACACACACACACACACACACACACACACACACACACACACACACACACACACACACACACACACAAGCACAACCAACCAACCACCCTGCCATACCAATGCACACATGCAGACATTCCCAAACATGCACTTATATCTGCACATCCTCAAACATGTTGCCCCTGCATTGCCTCACATTCACAGAAACATTCATACAAGTGCATAGACTCTCCAATGGGCACATACGCACACACACAGATGCATACATGCACACTGCACACACACATGTACACTCACACATGTGCACACATTGGAGTGCACTTGCAGGCACACAAACATACACACACACACACACACACACACACACACACACACACACACACACACACACACACACACACACACACACACACACACACACACACACACACATATGCAGACCCATGCACATCCAGACATATGCAGTCCCATGCACATCCAGACAGATAATTCTGTACCTAATCCCCCTAGTGTGAGCATCCCAGAAGCCACACACAAACATGCTTGAGCACATTCAGGGTGCCTTACTCATACACCTACAGACATGTGCACACACGTGTACATACATAGACATATTTACACAATTCAACCCCCACATCTTTACTGAACACTTCTGCATCACAAATACTCTCTGCCACAACAGAAAGTACCTTCACTTGCAAGATATTCTAGGTATAAAACCCATCCCCAACACAAGGAAGCTTCAGTGTTAGGGTAATGTTTGAGTCAGAAAATCTTAGTAAAATTCACAGACATCCCAATATGAGGCTTTCATGTTGAAATAAACCTTTCTGAATCCCAGGGAATCATTCTTAAATCTTCACCCTTTTAACTTTCTTTCTTGAGTCATTGTAATTTCTGTTTTTTCTATTTCTGTCCAATCTTCTCACTTACCCCCTAACAATACAACTTAACTATGTATTACATCTCCCCATTCTCATGTTTTGCAGGTAGCCTGCATGCTCTGTTTATTACATCTGTGTTAATGCCCTAGCCTACTCATTCTTCTTGCAAAGCATCCTAAAATCCTGTTTGTCTGCTCCTGGGAACTTCTCATAAAAATACACAGTACATACATGTGTGTGATTGTCCCACCTAGCATCAAATGATCTTATCAGTGTATATAAAAAGAGTGATCAAATAAGCAGACGTAACCATTGGCTAATTATATATACTAACTCTGAGATCATGTAATAGTGGGGTAAGGGAAAATTTCATTAATTTGCTGCAAAGCAAACTCATAATAGTCAGCTGGCTAAAATTTTATCCAATAGAACATTCACTCATATGAGCATTCCCTCTTATTTACATGTCTAAAAAGGCTCTATATTATAACATCGAACTAAAACAAGTTTGAACGTTGTCATATTGAACCCTAAAGTCCGAAAGTTGAAAATAGCAAAGCCACGGCTCATCGAATTTTTTTCCAGGGAAAAAAATTTGTGGGCCGTTTTTGGGGCTTTGCTATTTCCTCCACTGTGGTGCGATCTCAGAATTGTTATATTTAAGTAGGGGGGAGTGGGGGCTTTAGTTTAAGTTTAAGGTAAATTTTTTTTTTTTCATGGAACAGTGCTTTTTTCCCCTGGGGAAAAAAATCGATGTTCTGTGTTTTCGGTTTTGTTGGGTTTCAGACCTTGGGGCTCGATATTACAATGGTCAAACTTTTGTAAGTTCAACATTGTGATATAGACTCGTCTAAAAAGCATTTGCTCATTTTTGACCTGTAACCATATACTGTGTGTATATATATATATATATATATATATATATATATATATATACATATAAAGAAAGAGACAGATATATGGTCTGCTATGAGTGATCATAACTTGATCACTCATAACTGTGATCCTCAGTCATAGTTTGTCACAAGCTAAATGCTACATTTAAACAAATGGTACAGTTTGAAATAAGTATTTTTTGAATGTGAGTAAGTCTGACATAATCCTTCAACTTAAATATATGGTTGCACAATATTAATGTTCTTAAAATCGCACACAACACTGACTTGGATTCTGTTCTTTTGCTTTATCATGAATTAGCATGTACTTTATAACATAAAGCACAACAGAAAATTAATGGAAGATGACATCATGTTTAGCTAGCCTACTTGTCGTATGAAGTTAGCATCATGTAGCATTTCACCTTACTCCTTCTCTCACCTTCGCTCAAGCTTCCCAATCCAACCTTTAATAACCCTTCTTAAAAAACTCACTAGACAAGGAGGTCATTTCATCTGTCTCCCTTGAAATAGTCTGAAATGAGACCCTTAAGTCGTAATATTAATTATTCTACCTTTCCTGATCAGATGTATATCACCACAATTATGTTTTACTATCCTCTGCACAATCATCATGACATAGGTTCATGGATGATTACTAGGCTAATAAATGGGGGAGCTTTTCTAGCCTAGCCCTGCTTCCCAAGGTGAGATTCAAATGTTGTGATTATATGGTAAATACTTTAACTATTATGCCAACCTTCAACCCTATGAAGGATGACTGCAACCTTAAAATACTTCTAGATTTGCACATAGATATAACAAACCTGCTAACAACCCTATTTGTGTCTTTGACCCCTTCAATAAACACACATCACACCAAATTACATTTGACGACCTTTATTAAAATTCCATAAAGGTAACTTTATTGACCACTAATTTTCATTTATTACTCACAGCATAAACATCCAAATAACTGTTAACTCAGGGCAGTGTGACTCCACTCACCCTGACCAAATAAGCAGCATCCTTACCCTGCTCACTTATTTTACTTATAAAGCAGCCACCTTACCCAGCTCACTTATTTTACTTATAAAGCAGCGTCCTTACCCAGCTCACTTATTTTACTTATAAAGCAGCGTCCTTACTCAGCTCACTTATTTTACTTATAAAGCAGCGTCCTTACCCAGCAGACTTATTTTACTTATAAAGCAGCATCCTTACCCAGCTCACTTATTTTACTTATAAAGCAGCGTCCTTACCCAGCTCACTTATCTTACTTATAAAGCAGCGTCCTTACCCAGCTCACTTATTTTACTTATAAAGCAGTGTCTCACCACTCACTTCCATTTTCCACTTATTGAATTAACAATTCAACCAAGTAAGAAGCATCTTTACCTCCACTCACTTACTTTTACTTATCAAGCAGTGTCCAACTGCTCACTTGCATTTGCCAACTCATTGAAATAAACATCCAACCAGATAAGCAGCGTCCTTACATCTGCTTGCTTACTTTTACTTGTCAAGCAGCATTCAACCATTTGCTTGCATTTCCCAACTCATTGAAATGAACATCCAACACCAGAGGGGGAACAGAAGAGAGGCAAGCCTGCCCCTCTTCTTCACCCACCAGCCTGACTAGGTTGTTCCCCCTCCTTCATACTAAACCTCCGAACAACCTTTCTAAATAAAACAAACTGTACATTAAAAAGGTGGTAGCCAAACATCATTCGGTGTAGTCCATTCTTTCTGAACCAAGCCAGATCCCCGTCAATATGCCAAAATTCCATCATATAAAGCAACCACTTGCCTAGGCAGCTGAAATTAAACTGATGATTCCTTTCCAAAGCCAAAGGAATACCCATACCCCCTGGAAAATCTCTGTAACTCAAACATAGCCTCACTTATCCTAAATACCAACAATAGCTATGCAATTATTCCCAGGTAATTTCCTGGCAAATGTACCACCAAAACACTAAAAAGCTCAACACCTTTCAAACCAAATCAAGCCCAGTTACATACCATCCTGCTAACTGCAAAATCTTTTAACCACCCAAAGGATATAATAATGACCAAATGAGATTACCTTTCCAATTAATCAAGTTAATAATAATTCACCTACTGTACCCACCATCTATTATATAGCAAACATCCAATGACCACATAGCATTTGCTGACCAATGCACCACCTTCTTAATGAATTCAGTCCTCTGTAACGCCAATACCACCCCAAAGTGTAACCCAGCGAACCTCCATTTACCAACACCAACCCTCAAAACAAAACTTATCTTGTCAATAGCCATAATCTGCCAGTCTTCACACTATCAAACCTAACCTAGCCCTTCAAACACATGACTCCCCATCCCAAATTTAGTAAAGTGACATAACCTTGTCACTCATGCAACTGTACTAATCGGAGCTAAATACGTCTTGAACATCTGAACTGCCTAACCTTGTCCCCAAGCCTAAAAAAAAATTAACAAAATCCTGCAGTGCCCTACCATATACCTTCTTATCCACAGCTACCCTGGGATCCTATACCACATGTAATAAGCCAACCTAACACCTCTCCTGACAACACCAGGGCCTCATACCACTGCCCTATTGCCCAAATAAAAATTAACAGTTTTCCCCACAACTTCTACTAAACCTACAGTGCCAGCCAAACTGAAGCTAACTCCAACAGTAACATCCCTCCTCCAAATGTCCTTCCATCCGGTACATCCATCCTCCAAACATCCTTCCATACTATCAGCCAATAATCCAGAACCATTCCCTCACAAATATGTAAAATTCAGGAGGGCAACAAGTTCCATGACATCCTTAATCCAACCTTGACCCGAATCTTCACCACTCGATTTTTTTTTTAAAACAACCATTGCCTGCATCCACTAGTAATCCCTTTACTTGGACCTTCAAGCTTCTGCTTAAGGAACAGTAACCAGTTCCTCACTCATCTCTACATACATGCATACCTTGCAAGCTCTGTTGAACCCTGTACCTAGTCCTAAAGTCCCACCCACTTTTGTCAAATCCAATGGAGAATAGTGTTACACTCCCAAAGTAGCACAGCAACTGAACAACCCACCTGCCTAGTCTTGCCACAGGAAGAGTCAGACCCAACTACCATGCCCACAAATTGTGACCCAATCTCACATTGTTGTAAATCAGCCCACCAGTGAACAATCCCAAACTCTCCATAACAATCCCCAGAACTGTTTCACGCTGTCCTTGATGTACCTCATCCTCATCTGTCCCCACATTACTCCCAATCTGCCCACTGATGTGTCTTAATGGGTAAAATAGGATTCCCTGGAACCTCATCAAGCAACATTCCAGTGGCAGGAACTTCCACCGCAGGAAAATCCATCACATTTCATATCCACATCCTTCCGGCCATTGACTGATGCCTATTCTGTGTTTCGCCATCTGCAAAAGAAAATAAAACTGTAACTGTCTGCACACACACACAAACAAAACTTCTTAATGACACTAGGTGCTGCCAAGGGCCTACCTTGATCATCAACTGGACAGTCTACACTGTTCTGAATCCCTTGACCTCAATAACCAGGCACCACCATATCCCCCCATAAAATCCTTTTGCAGCCAGAGAAGGAACATACTGCAGCAAAAACTGTATTCTGCCACAAAGGGCAATAACTGAAACTATGCATTTAAATGACACCTATTAAAATACAAAACATAAAGTGAGCTACTAATTTAATAATAATATTAAATAATAATAATAATAATAATAATAATAATACTAAAACAGAGTTGGGAACATTTCTGCAAGCAAGCACTACCAGAATATCCCTGTGCAATCACTCTAACCCAAAGAGAAAGTTTAACCATAAATACATATTCATCTGTTATAAAGTATTAGAAAGTGTGATCTTGACAGCTGCTCCATTGAGCTGCTTTCTTCTACAAGTATCTGTAACAGCAATGACTTACGATGATTAAACAAAGAGTAAAATACCTTTACAACATACCAAACCCTCTTAAGTGCACCTTATCTCAAGGAACTCCCCCATCTAAGGTCACCAAAGTCCATGCTCCCTGAAGTTCCACGTCAGAAAAAAAAAAAAAAGGTCTGCCACACATTCCATCAACAATTTAACTGACATCAATGGTAAATAGAACTGAGTCAGTATTTCATTAAAAGGCCTATTCTGTAATTAAAATTATACCCTTTAACCATCCTATGAGCTTCCTAGTTAAACTTGTTGGCATACGACAATAATCAGAGTATCGGAAATTAACCAGTCAATATTTATGACAATACACCAGATTATGGAGCCTGGGGTGGCCTGTGTGTTAGAGAGGAGGCTTTACCTAATATAACCTCCTATAACCTTACCAAAATTACCATGAGTATTAATTGAGAAGAGTGCAAGTAGCAGTGACACTTACTGCCACAGAAAAGCCACCATCTTCACTCAACCACCCCTTCTCAGAAGAGGCAAACACATGCAGACCCACCACACATTATCACTATGCCCCCCCCCAACAACTACATTAAGCTACCTGTCAGAACCAGGGACACAAAATTCTAGAAAACTCCCATGTTTAATGGACGGCCTAAATTATGAGATAAAATCTGTCCATTTTGCCCTATCTGGGCAGAAGCAGTCTGCTTACTGCAAATTGCAGAAACAGTGCACACCAGCCATATCTCTCACCCTCCTAGTTGAAAACATCTGGTTAAAGCTATAAATGAAGTGGGAAAAGGCATACAGTAGGGATGTATATACACACACATATATATAACTATTGCTCTTACAACTTATAAAGCTCTGGACTCCAAGCTGAAGTGTACCTCAATACGAGGAACATAACTCATTTGGAGAGGAGAAAAAAAAAAGAAAAACTCTCAGCCTCTTAGTGCAAGAAATCTGAGACAGCCTAAAATAATGGGGAGACAAAGGCCTACAGTAGTGACAGATCTTAAATATTGTTCATATAAACTTGGTAATTTGCTGGATTAACTGAAATGGTGTTAGCATGCTTTGTCTGAGAAATATGGAATCCAAAACTAAGATGTATGGCATTATTTAGCCAGAGTGATTTACCAGGCAACCCCAAGTTTTATGAAGAGCAGACCAAAACTAAGGCAACATCTGGATGTTATGTGGAAATCTGTACTATTTTGAGCTATTGGCTGAAAATAAAGCTCTCACCAACCATTAATTGCACTACATGCATGTGCAATTAACAGCTGTTACAAAGCTGATATGCTTTTACCCACAAAACACACTCCTGGGACATGTGAGCACCTTCAAAAGGAAATTGACAGCAAAACTTCCATGGTCTGTACCCGAACCGACCTCTCTACCATCCAGAAACTCCATTAACAAAAATGCTTGCTTCCCACAGCCAAGGTCCACCACTCCATGACCACAGAACAAGCACCCATCCTACACCTCCCCCTTCTTTCTGTTCTCCACAATATGTGACAACAAACCTAATTGCGTCTCACAATTATCTGCCACACAGTAGTTACGCACAACTTCCTTTACTCATTCTTTTTTTTTTTTTTTTTTTTTTTATTTCCAGATGCCTAATTGCAACAAGGCATCTGAACAGACACCCAAATGTCTGTACCCCAGCAGGTCAGTCATCCCATCTCCCTGACCCCCCCCACCCCCTCATAGTTTCTACTTTGTTTTTTTACATTCATTTCCCATGTAAATTGGATCTCATCCACACCTGCACGACTTGCATGCCAGTGTTGATGTGAAGATTTACCTTGGCGGGTGTTAAAAATTAAGTCAGCAGCTCTGCTTAATCCACAGTGCCTTTGACTGCCTGTAAGTGTCATGCATGGCAATGCCACCATTTGTGAGCACCTCAAGCCTTGCAAGCATGTGCTCTACTGAAGCAAACTATAGTGCAGAGAACTACCTGAATTAAAGTAATGTATTCACATAAAAGGGTATACCAAAGCACTTTCAGGTTATGTGATGTGCCGAACCAAATTTACAAAGTACACCAGCTGTACAGTTACCCACCAACAAATGTCTGATCACCAGCCAGACAAATCATCCACAGAAACAAACTCTTTAAAGGCACCCTAATGGAGGCATTTCTGCAGATGTCCCAAGGCCCACAAAATGGCCTAAATCCAGTATGAACTACAACACGTAACTCCATAATTACCAAACAAGCATGGCTCAACCAACTACTGGACAGTTCTGCACCTAATGTAATAAAAGAAAGGAAAAAAACTCTTCCTTCCCTACTGAAGAAAATGATAAAAGGAGAAAACCAACAACACCATGCCACTCCTGGCTACACAACTCACAAGGAAATAACCACATTGACTCTCACCACACAGGATTGATGTCCCAGCTATGGCTTCCCTGCCAGCATGAACCCCTTACAGGGCTACTGCCAACTCTAAAGTAGCACAAAGAAAAGAACAATAAATAAATTACTGCAACCTAGCTCCATCATACCTACCCCTACTAACCAAAGGCCTACCTGTAGATTGAAATTCCTACAGGTAGGATTGCCACCTTTTCTATTGCCCAAAGTGGGACATTTTTTGTAGAAATGTGAGGTTTTGCAGGACAAAACATATCCAAGGTCAGTGCAAAGAACCAAACCTCATTTTTTTGCCAAAATAAAAGCTTATTCCTACAGCATTTGAGTTACTTATTTTATTTCTTATTGGTGTTTTGGATGGAAAATAATTGTTGTAAGTAACTATTAAAGAAAACTTAAGAAATATTTGTTGTCCTAAAATCTCAGGACATCTGCCATTTTTTAGTTTTTTTTTTTTGCAGGACACAACTGCCCAAAGAAGGACTGTCCCTCACAAAGAGGGACAGGTTGTAACCATACCTACAGGTCATCAAGGATGTAGTACTTGATGTAGCAAGTTCACGGCAAATTGTGATTGCTTACCCTGTTATACTCTCACAAAACTTATTAAGCCCCTCCCTACACTTACCTCATTTCCTGCCAATCATCCTACTTTCCTATTTAACCCTTTCCTCCCTCCCCAACTATCTTCTTCCCCTACCCTCTCAGTACCTAGTACTACTTCTATCCCACCCAAAGATGTCCCTGGACAAATTGGTTTGTTACCAAACCTCATTTATCACAAGCTAAAGCCCACAACTTCCTTTTTGTACTTACTGATTTAAATAAAAAATTGTCATTTGATCCACTGCAGACAATTTTTATCTTTTAAAGCATTCTTTATCCTGGTTATCTTTCTCTGCTTATCACCACAGCACATCACCACAACTAGTATAAAATATCTATTTTAGTAAGGCCTTAAGAAATACAGACAGCACACCAGCTGTTCTCTAATCTGTAAAATGGCATAATCACTTCTATATATTGCCTCTTTTTAATACATTTATATGTTCTCTTAGAATTACAACCACCATTTTACAGTGGTCTTAGTGCATCTATGCTCTAGAGATCATGACACTCAAATGCTTTTCCACAAATGGATCGATAGTATTCACTATTAAGTAACATAATTACCATAACCCACATACAACATTTTGCATGTTTTATTTATTTATTTATTTATTTATTTATTTACATTTGATTACCAGGTAGTATCATACTGGGCAAGGAGCCCATTTTCAGCAGAGACCTGGGGAGAAAAATTGCAAGGATGATTACATAGTTATACATTAGTACAAAAAATGTATGTGTGTGAGAACTATCAAAAAAGCAAAAAGAAGTTCAAGTAAATGATTAACATTATATCATAAGCACTCAACATTAGTCAAGAAAATACAATAAGCTTTCAAGATTAATTAAGATACTGCATACAAGCAAAACTTTTTTTTTTTTTTTAGGAGAAAAATCTGCGTATCAAAAGGATGGAAGAAGTCTCATTGCCAAGAATGACAATGGCTAATGGAGGGAATGATGGTAGACAGTCAAAAAGGGTAATATTAGTTAGTCTGGGGGAGAACAGGAGCATAACCAATGATTAATGAAGTATTCTTTTAGGGACTGTTTGAAGGTATGTGTATCACTGATGGCCAGAATGTGCTGGGGAAGAGAATTCCTGTGTTTGGCAATTTTGTGGCAGTATAAGGAGTCACAGTGAGAGTTTTGGGTTTGTTAACTTTCAGCAACACTTCAGCAGACCTAAGTGACTTAAGGTTCGTGTAGGGTTGAACAAGGTCCGATAGAGCAAGATAGTTGTCAGGTTTATATATGACCATATGGGCAGTTAATAGTTGATTTAGTGTTAGTAAGTTAGGGAGTTCTAACCAGTGCAGGTGGTGAAGGGCAGCACAGTGATGACATCTTTGAGACTGGTTAACAGCAAATTTGGATATTTTGTTATAGCAAGATTCAAGGTTATTCAAACCAGATTTGCGAAAGTTGGTAAATATTTGAGAACAGTAGTCTTTAGCCTTATAGAGACCACCAAGTTTTACATGGACCTTTTTAATTGTTAGTGCTATTTGTTTGTCAAACTTTACCTCACTTCCCATTATTACACTAATTTACCAGCTTCTCAGAATTTTCCTCAGATTCCTCTCCTCACTCAGACTACACTACACTACTCCATCAATCAATTAATCTTACCCTCTTCACCCATAATAGTATCCATAGATAAATAATTAAGAAATTGAAAAGAAGTCAGACTATAACTTTCAATACTAAAATAAACACGCTGGACAGACAAATTAAACAGAGTGTGAGACAAGATCAAAAATAAAATGAAGAGCATTTATATAAAGATACTGAGCATTATAGGAAACCCTTTTAAAAAGACAACATATGTGGTAGGCCTAAAGGGATATACATTGTTAAACTGTGTGTCGAAATTCTAAAGTTTATTCTCAAACACAACATATTATAGATATATATATATATACAAAACCTTATGCAAAGCAGTTTGGTTCCACAAAGTGAGTGATAAATTGTCCTAGTAACATCCAGAGAACATCAAATACTGAAATTACATTACATTATATTTAAAAAACTAAGCAAACAGGGCAAATCCAAAGCACAGGAGGGAGACACAATTAGCAATAATGACATGATAACACTTCAGTTTAAGCTTACAGTATATTTATTATCTGTTATTCACTGGGTCATTTGAGTACAGGTAGATTCATTGAGATTAGAGACAAGCATTTGTTAAACCTATCTTTAAGGGAAAAGGGAATAGGAAAAGGCTAGATTAATACCAGCCCTTGCATTCACTTTCTTGTTGTGAAAAAATAACAAGAGAAAGTTATTTGGGATAAATTACTGTCAGAATTGGAAAAGTTGGGATTTGAAATTGTTTATTAGCAAGCTTATGTTGAAATAGCTCTATAATTACCTGCAACATGATATTATATAACAACATAATAACAGCTATAAATGAAAAATTGTGCTACAATGCAACTTATATAGACTTAATTTCAGTATTGATAGGGTCATACACAAAACATTGATCAGTAAATTAGAACAACTAGGTATTGATGTAATCTTGATAAAATTATCTATGCAACCTGCTGGATTGCTAACTAGCTCACAGATAGGATGCAGGGAATCAAAACAGGGGAAGTTATTTCCACAAACAGACTAGTTAACAGCAGAGCCCCCCCCTCCCGAAGGGTTCTGTACTGGGACCTCTCCTGTTTGAAATTTAATTCTCTGGAGTAAAAGCCATTACCAAAGGGCTCTGCATTTCTAAGTTTGCAGATGACTGGAAGCTAGGAGCAGTTGCTGAACTTCAAATGACCTAGGCACGTTGCAAGAAGTTTTGCCCCAAATAAATAACCAGTGACAAATTAATGTACTGAACTAAATGCCAAAAATGCATTATTATATCCTTTGGGAAGTTTTCTACCCTAGGAAACAGACACATCGGACATACACCCCTAAGAGTTGACCCAGTTGTTCAGGACTTATGTGAGCAGGTGACCTAACTTTTGAGCAACGTGTCCATTGTCATAAGAAAGTCCTTCTATATTGTACAGCTTATAAACAAAGTGATGGTGTCTATATCTAGGGATGTCATTGCCCTCCCTTTACTCAGCCTTATTAGACTAGTCATTGAATATAATGCCCCCTTTGGCTTATATCTATCCAGACACACGCAATAACTGAAATGCCCACAGAGATACCTTACTGAAAGGATGCAAGGTTTAAACAATATGTCTTATGTGGACCAAATCAAAGGCATTTCTGTATTGTTTGAGGTGACCTGCGTCTGGCATACAAGGCATCCTCCTACCCAGTACTGATGGACTAACTGCACAGCAGCAAGTCAAATAGTATCAAAACTACAAAGTCTGTGGTTCTAAACCTCATCTGTAGTATTAACAGAATGGTATGGAGAAACAGCTATATCTCAAAGGGGATAGCAGTGCTCTAGAACAGACTCCCTATTCACAAAAAAGAAAGCTCATCCCTGTCCATATTCAAATACAACTTAAATCTATGGAAGAGAAACAAAAAATTGATCCACTGTACTACTAATGGACAGAGGCAACTCCTAAATGCTTCACCCCACACACCCTCAAATTATCTATGGTATGATTACAGCTATTCTCACTAGCAGTAAAATATATATATATATATATATATATATATATATATATATATATATATATATATAAGTGTGTGTGTGTGTGTGTGTGTGTGTAAATGTGTATATATATAAAACACACACACACACACACACACACACACACATATATATATATATATATATATATATATATATATATATATATATGTTTCCCTATCAGAAGCCTGAAACACTATAAGCTTGAAAATCAAAATCCTGAAACCAAAAGCCTGAAAATTCAAAATCCCGAAAACCCAAAATCCTGAAACTCAAAATCCTGAAAACACAAATAATGCTAATATGTCACTATAAAGACACTAATATCTACCAACTGACCCTGACCCTAACCCTAACCCTAAGGTCTGTCAATATCGCACGCTCACCTGACCCGCGCCCTAACCCTAACTCACTTAAACCGCCCCTAACCCCAATATTTGTCACTATTGCATACATGCCTAACCTGCGCCCTAACCCTAACTCACTTAAACCACCCCTAACCCTAACATAAAACCAACCGCACACTCACCTGAACCCAACGAATGACCTAACACCACAGGGCTGACAATAGCAAAGCCACAATGACGTCAGTATGTCCATTTTGTGTTTTCAGGATTTTGAGTTTCAGGATTTTGGGTTTTCGGGATTTTGAATTTTCAGGCTTTTGGTTTCAGGATTTTGATTTTCAAGCTTATAGTGTTTCAGGCTTCTGATAGGGAACCATATATATATATACATATATATTTATAGATCTAGGACTATTGAACGAAAGTTCAATAGTCCAAATCCACAATCACCGAACACACTTTAACAAAAGTGCTTTCACCAAAAAAGTGCTTTTGTTAAAGTGTGGTAAAAAAAAAAAAAAAAACAATACATCTACTTTTATGCAGAGGGGCAAGCCCCCCTTCACCCCCCCCCCTACTTTAATATTTTCACTTTGAGATCGCACTACAGTGAGGAAAAGGGAATATTCCCTCATCCACACTGTAGTACGATCTCCGCAACAGGCATACTTATGCGAAAGTGCTTCTTCGGTGAAAAGTACTTTCGCGTAAGTATGCCTGGCTGACAGTGATTCAGTGATGTTGTCGTTCAGGTATCAGTACGGATCCCATATATATATATATATATATATATATATATATATATTTATATATATATATATATATATATATATATATATATATATATATATATATATATATATATAAATATAATTATTAACCATGGGATGGTAAGGAAAACGTAATACCAAATGTGATAGGTTAATTCAAGCACCAAAAGAGAAACTGGCTAGGCTTAAAATGGCCTGCAAAGGCAGCTAGCCTAGTACTTAATTATTTTATTTATTTTTAATACATAAATAAATAAATATGTTAAATTGTTAATCGCTATGTAATCCAATATAACTACTGTTTGTTTATTTTAACTGTGGAGCTTTTCTCCCCGGGCCTCCGCTGAAAATGGACCTACGTCCAATAAAAAATAAATAAATATTTAATTATGAACATATGAAGCTATAAGATGGCTAGCTACATGGCTTACAAATAGGACATGGCAAGTATGATACAACTGACAGGTGAATTTCTGGGTTACAGTCAGGGTGTCCCACTGGGCTCTGTTCTAAGTCCATACTTGTTTTGATTGTATCTTTCAAATCTATGGTTTTCATCTGAGGTGTTCTATAGTTTGTAAGCAGATGAATTGAACAATGGGTAAATTAATTACACGTGTTACAGATAGGGCATATCTGTAAAAGAATTTGCCTAACTTTACCATTTGGGCACAGGAGTCTGCTGTGCTGATAAATATATCAAAAACTAAGAATATGAGATTTGGGAGGCATAGCTTGAAAAGTGAATATTTAATCCAGCATACATAAGCTATTAATAGTGCTGTTTATGCTGCTCATATAAAAATAAAAAGTTAAATATACAATCAGTGTAATATAGTAGTGGGCTCGCTCGAATTTCTAAGGGTAACAAAAGTACTAAAACCAAATCTTCGACTACCCTAAAAGATTGGGCTGTTTACTCATCTAGCAATATGCCTCCTTCAGCATTACTGTGGCTTAGTGTGCAGCATTAGACAATGGAGGCCTACAGTAAAGTGTTTGATATTCTGGTTGCAGAAATATAGAAGATGAATGCAGCACTCCTGGAATACATATTATGCACTGATAACAAAATCAAAGATGTGTATTGTGCTTTCTAACCACTTTGATCAGATGCAGCAATATACATATGAACTGGCCATGGAAAAACATAACTGGAGATAACTAAAGCCAAGTTAGAATATGCAGAAGCTATACAGATGGACTTAGAGAATCATGGTAAGAGAAAAATATAAGATTAATGTGTACACTTGAGAAATCAGAATCAAATGACTGTCTCCAGTTCATAAAATGAAAATTTTCAAAATTTGTTGAAATAGCAGAAACTGCGATGATGAAAAGAGAATGCACAGAGTCTATTTGCTAGCAGTGCAGAGGACACAATTACCGAGAGCCAATGTAATAAGCTTTGTGTCTTATGCTTTGAAGGACAGAATATTGTCAGCCTTTCTAAAATCCATAGAGGATTATCACAGTTAATGGAAACAAAATATGGGTAGAAAATCATTTCACATATGAGAAAGAGCACACAGGGTTGTGTTTTGGTAGAAGGTGATCATATGCCTAACGGAAAAAGTAAAACTCTCACTTGTGTTCTGTAGCTTGAGTCTCTGGCTGTCAGGCAGGCCCTTTACATTTGATTCTACAGAGAAGGTCATTCAAAAGCTTTGCAGTGCTGCATCCGGCTATTTTCCATGGTCCAGAATTCTACAGAAAAAGATGCTGTATAAATAAAAGTGTGGATAGGTATTTATAATCATTAAATAATTTGAGAAAATGCAATACACTTAAACTGTGGATATATTTTAAGATGAATATTTATTTAAATGGAAATATGTTTGTTAAATTATGTCAATAGGGGACACTAGCTATAAAAGAATGGGTCTGTACAATTGATTTCATCCTTAGAAGATGGTACCAGGTGTGTTGTGAAGTTCTGAATAAATGCTGAACCAGTACTATAAACTTTATTGCTCTGATTTTTTTTGTTTTATTTATCAGTTGTTCACATCTGGTGGTTTTAAAAATTCTTTTTTGTTCCAGTCTGACTTTTTTCGGTATATAAACTATATTCAAGATTCCTGGATGACATTTTTAATTTATGGGAAGGACCAGAAAAATATATTTCAAAATTTATAGATTATTAAAGTGGTACAACTTACTTCCTTAAATTTACATATACTTAAAAAAATCTATTAATTATTTGGATACTACT
Source organism: Protopterus annectens (assembly GCF_019279795.1). Classification (NCBI taxonomy): domain Eukaryota; kingdom Metazoa; phylum Chordata; order Ceratodontiformes; family Protopteridae; genus Protopterus; species Protopterus annectens. The sequence goes on from NC_056746.1 coordinate 1,475,606,097, forward strand.
ATTGAAAATACTAATGAAGGTATTATTTCTAAGATATTTAGAAAACACTCTTTTAGGAATTTATATTTATCTTTTAGCAGTGTGCGTCAGTTTGCATCCAAAAAAGCTTAGTCAAAGGTCAATTATTTGAGTTGCTAGAATGAGTTCATGGAAGGATAGTGTCATTCAGGAAATGGATAACTTGGCACAGATATTTTTGGACAGAGGATTCCCTGCTGATTTAAAATATAACATTACTATTCAGGTGTTGGACAAATGGGGTAAAAAATATAAACCCTTATTATGAATTGGTCTGGGGGGGTGGAAGTCCCCCTGTTAAGGCAAATAATAGGCTTGATAGGGCAATGGTGGTAGAAATTAATGTGAAAGACATTGTGAGTAAGAGTATTTTGAAATTTATCCAGCTGTTTCAAGGACAGTAGATATGGAACCAAATGCTTTGTTTAAAACAGGTCGTAATCTGAAGGGTGTATTTGAAATGGATAAATCTGCAGCAAGAAAAGGAATGGAAAATAGACAAGGAACAACCAAATCTGGTCTGTGTAATCGATGTCAGTACAGTTAATGAGGGTGAATTTATTATATTGGGTAATATTCATTAAAAAATACTTCTCCAACTGGCTGAAGCACAATTCACTAGCAAAATTCACAGATGAAAGTATATACTTGGAGAAATACACAAAACTTTAGGGTACTACTTTGTCTCTTGGACTTCTGAACAATTAAATCAACCACAATTAAAAAACACTTCTTATATAACCATAGCAATAAAACCATTAATCAATTAAACAATTATATAATTAAAATGTTGCTTCATTTATTCAAACTCAACCTTCTATCTTTTAGAAAACATTTGATGTTGATATTCTCATTTAACCCTGTTTTTTGTCAGCTTTTTATTTAATTTGCCAATGTGTCTCCCTCTGTTAAACTATGTTTTTAAAATCTCTACCTTTTAGATCAGGGTAAACTTGTTCTAGAATAATAAACAAAAACTTCTTCTAGTTCTCAGATTCAATTGATTGCTTATACAGAGCGTTGTTCTTGTCTGATTTTTTAATAGCATACTGATGTTCTCTAATTCTCTCATATCTCAGAAAAATTGGAAATTTTAGAAGGGAATGGTGAATTATTTAAAACTACAGGCAGTACTACTCATTTTGTGTTTAAAAACTGACACAACCTTAAATCCTTATTGCAAATGACAATACAAAGTGTCCCCCCATTAATTTGCTTACTAACAGAACTAAAGAAATGTTTAAGTGTGGCACGTGTAGATGGTGCCGGTTTATTTTAGAAGGGCCATTTGTCTTGGTTACTGGTCACTCAAGAAACTTAAAAGTCCCAGGATATTTGACATGTAAAACTGAAGGGGTGGTTTATATCAGTCTATGTAGTGGTTGCTCTGCTTTTTATATAGGGATGACAACTAGAGCATTGTATGAGACAATCAGAGAACATCAGTATGCTATTAAAAAACAGACAAGAACAATGGTCTGTATAAGCATTCTGTTGAAACTAGGAACTATAAGAAGTTTTTTGTTTATTATTCTAGAACAAGTTTACCCTGATCTAAAAGGTTGAGATTTTAAAAATATGGTTGAACAGAGGGAGAACACTGGCAAATTAAATTAAAAGCTGGCAAAAAAACAGGGTTAAATGAGAGTATCAGCATCAAATGCTTTCTAAAAGATGGAGGGTTATGTTTGAATAAATGAAGCAACGTTTTAATTATATAATTGTTTAATTGATTAATGGTTTTATTGCTATGGTTATATAAGAAGTGTTTTTGAACTGTGTTTTATTTAATTGTTCTGAAGAAGTCCAAGATATGAAAGTGTTGAAATAAAGAGTAGTACGCTAAGGCTTTGTGTATTTCTCCAAGTATTTACTTTCAGCTATGAATTTTGCCAGTGAATTGTGCTTCAGCCAGTTGGACCAGTTTTTTTTTTGTGTTTTTTGTGGGCTTTACTGGTGCAGTTTACTGTGGATGTTGGGTAATATGATGAAATAAAAAGTTAGTTTAAAAAGAGGGAATTGTGGAAGTGCAGCAATAGATTATCTAGTTTCCTGCAGATAATGTGACTGTTTCTATATAGAGAAAACTGAGAGATCTTCTAGAAAAAATATATGAGCATGTTTAAAGTATAAGGAATAAAAAATGTTGACAATGCTCTTTATAAGCATACCCTATTTGATCAGTCACATAATGAATTTAAATTTGGTATTTTGGAACAAGTGGAAATAAATCCCGGAGAGATGATTGGGAGAGCAGGTTAGAATATAAGGAAATTCTCTGGCAGTTAAATTGAATGCTTTTCCTCACCCTGATTTGAATGACTATATTTCAATACAAGAAACTTCAAAATTGGCTGAAAGCATTGCTTAAATCTTACAAACTGAAAACTTGAAAACAAAACTGAAATTGAAAAATCCGTCCAACATGATAAACTTTAAGTGTTAAAAAACACTTTCCAAATAACAACACTCAAAACCATTTGCAAGCTCAGTGTTTTCATTCAATTTAATAGAACTTCATCAGAGCAAATGCAAACAGTTTAAAAGACAATCCCCAGGATTCAGCAAACTTCCATGCAGGAATAGCTTCTGTGTATGAGTTCAGCGGGTGCATCTGAGAGCAGTGTTCTCACAATACAGATGCTCCCTGCACACCAGAATCACCATACGCAATTTAAAAAGAGTGAGAGATCACTCGTCACACCTCTCAAACTGTCAGAGTAAGAAATCTGGAGAAAGGGGGACAACTTATAAATATTGCTAGTACAAACTTAGAAAGTTGATAGAATAACAGGTTTTACATTAGCATGAATCATCCGAAGGGTATGAAGTCTAAAGCGCACACCTCTCAACCTGTTAGAGTAAGAAATCTGGACAAAGCCAAAAATTAAATTAAAAAATTAAAGGTTTTAATTTATTGTTTTTTATTAGTCCAGAATAAAGTTTAAGCATAGCTGTGCAGGTTTACCCATTGTACAGATATGCATAGCAGCATTTAAACTTTGAAAGAAGTTAAGTAGAACTATACACAGAATGCAAAAGCAAAATTGGAATAGTGTAGTAGTTAGAGCATTTGCCTCATATGCAATATGGCACAGTTCGAGCCCCATAGCAAACCATATATTTTCATATGTAAAACACATCCAAAATTTATTTTTAATAAACAGGTAATGAATATATTATGTATATGTTAAGCCAGGGTAGTGTAGTAGCTCCAAATGTGAGGTGTCACTGAAATTAGAAGTTTAAACAATATTTAGCATATCAAAGCAGATTTGTGCTCTGGTAAGCAGGGCTTAGCATCTACCCTATTAAGCAATGGACAGCCTTGCTAAGTGTGTATGCCCAGTGCTTAGCTTAGCTCAGCAGCTTCAGAACTGTCCAATCACAGTACAGGGCAGGAAAATAGCCCTATTTAAACCTCGTAGGTGGGAATACAGCTCATAACTGGTTGTAGCTCCCCACTGTAGGCAGAATGTCAGGCATTGATGAAGGCATGCACTTTAGAGTGTAGCTCTAGGGTACACAGGAGTCCAAGGTCATGGTAGGACTCCTCGTGAAAAAATCATGAAATGAGACTGCTGCAATACTAGGGCTCCCAATACAAAGTGGAAACCTGAGAAAGTCTTGCCCATGATCTCACCAGTGGCACTGGTATCCCTCAGACTAATGACCAGGTCCAGCACCACTATGCCGACTTGAAGCAGAGGAAGAGGGAGCTTTTAGAACAGTGGGTCCAAGAAGCAAGATAGAGGGGTAATGTCCCAGCAGTGTTTAAGTATTCATAGCAATAACTGTTTACCAAAGTCCAACCTGTGTATGTGATTGATAGGTATGCATAAATGTTTCTCTATTTCCATTACAGCTCCAGCTGAGTGGGTTGCGGACCAGGAAGCCTATGCCAGTAGGTTGCAAAGGCTGCATCGAGAGGCTGGTGAGTAACAATCTAGCTTGTACTGTACATACCAAATAAATATAAAGGAGTAGAAGGTCACCTAGCATTATTAAAACTGGGTATGGTTTAAACTGAATAAATCAGACAATATTACAGTAATAGTCTCATATAGGTCATATATTTATAAAATGTAATTGCCTGTAAATAAAAATCTAAACCCTGGATTGATTGTGTTTACTCTGGTATGGTATGATTTGAAATGTGTACAGATTATGCATAGCAACTATAGCTCTGAAAGCATTAAACAATCAAGTCTCATCTGACAAAGTTAGTGCCTCTATAACACATGAGATTAACTGATATTGCAAATGGCATGCACCAAGATCTGATATCTGAATAGTAATGTTGTGTTAACAGGATTCCCACTCCTCTTTTCTTGATGTACTGGAAAATATTAAGGTTCAGCCAAAAACCCTAATAATGGGAGACTTCAACTACCCCACCATTAACTGGGAAAACTACTCATGTACTAACTCCTTAGTGCAACGCTTTCTGGAATTCATAAACTCCAATTCCCTAGATCAACTTATCCACACCCCCACCAGGGGCAACAATATCCTAGACCTAGTCATTACCAACATGAGTGACCGGTGTTCCACACCTGAAGTCAACTCCTCGTTGGTCCGATCCGACCATAAGCTAATCACCCTTGATATCCACATCCCACCCCCACCCACCCCCATTAAGGAAACCACAGTAAAAATTTTCTCCAAAGCCAACTTCATGCTTCTTAAGACAGAAGCTGTGAACTTCATGACACCCATGCAGATGGACATTACAGTTACAACTGCTGAGTCCTACCCAAATGCACTCTATAAGCACTTACATGAGTTCATGGATCGTGCTATCCCAAACAGAACCAAAACGCTATCCTCCAAAAAAAGGAAGCCAATCTGGTGGTCCCCTGCCATAAACAAACTGTATAACAGAAGGAAGAAACTGTTGCAAAAGAGAGTAAAATCCCATGAGTGGAGGAGCTCCCTGGTCAGCCTCAGTAAGAAGTTGAGATCCCTTATAAGATCCTCCATAGCTAGCTACGAAAATAAAATCACCACTAATTCCAAGGGCAATCACAAAGCATTCTATAGCTATGTCAAGAATCTTAATGTCAACACCCAGATCTGCTCTGAGTTACAGCACAATGGCACGAAAATTACAGAACCAACTGATATTGCCAACATCCTGGCAGATAGGTTCAGTGCTAACTTTACCCCCCCTCACCCCCTAAAGGGCCCATATCTATACAGGAAGAATGCAGAGTCCCTGTAATCACAACTACGCAGGTGAAAGCTGCACTCTCTAAAGCCAAAAACACAGCATCCATGGGACCGGACAACATCCCAGGCTGCGTTTTACACGAACTTCAGAATGAACTGGCTCCCCACTTAAGCACCATGTTCAATAATAGCCTTGCATCAGGCTTTGTGCCCACTGAATGGTGCACAGCAACTGTTATCCCACTCCACAAAGGGGGAGCCACCACTGATCCCGGGAACTATAGACCTATTAGCCTGATGAGCCTGGTCTGCAAAGCCATGGAATGTATCATCATGGAACTCATAAACAAAGAAATTGGAAACCTCCAAACTCTGGATCCCACCCAGTTCGGGTTTGTGAAAGGCAGATCATGCCTCCTGAACCTGATCGACTTCTTTGAGGCAGTCACACAGCCTATCTTGACCTCGCCAAGGATTTCAACACCATCCCCCATTCTGGAATTATAGCTAAACTCAATAAACTAAGCATAAATCCATATGCCACAAGATGGGCTGCCAACTGGCTCACTGAGAGAATCCACACTGTAAAAGTCGCAGACTCCAAATCTGACCTCAAACCAGTGACAAGTGGAGTACCACAGGGTTCTGTCCTGGGACCGCGCCTGTTTGGTATCTACTTCTCTGAAGTACAGGCTAACACAGAAGGCCTCTGGCTAATGAAGTTCTGAGATGACTGGAAACTAGGAGCCATATTTAAGTCCCCAAATGATGTGAACATCCTACAGAAGGGCCTCTCTGAGACAGATGACTGGTGTCAGAGCCATGGCCTCAAGCTCAATGCCAAAAAGTGCAGTGTCATCCCCTTTGGTAAAAACTCTGTACCCATGAACTACCACATAGGCAGCAATCTACTTAACACCAAATGCGTGATAAGAGACCTTGGGACCCATGTGGACAGTAGTCTCTCCTTTGATAGTCACATCGCCACAGTAGTTAGGAAGTCCTTCTACATGGCACACCTCATCATAAAAGGGTTCTCATCCAGGAAAAAAGAGGTCATCGTTCCCCTCTACTCGACATTCATTAGACCCACTATAAAGTACAAAGCCCCTTTTGGAATGTACCTCACAAGACATCTGCAGCAGCTGGAAAGGCCACAGAAGTACCTCACAAAGAGGATTACTGGACTCAAACAAATGCCCTACACTGACCGCCTCAAAAAACTCCAGCTTTACTCCATAGCATATCGCCTACTCAGAGGTGATCTCTGCCTAACATATAAAGCTATGTCAAACCCAGAGCTGTTGGACATGCTACACCTAAAGAAATCCCAATCCCTCCGAGCTACATGCTCTAGGGACCTAAACCTTGTAACCACAATAAACAGGACATGCTGGAGGGATAGATTCCTATCCCAGAGACTTCCCATACTCTGGAACAGGCTACCCATCTATGTCAAGCAAAGTTCTTCATTAGCACTCTTCAAGAAAAATCTTGATGAATGGATGGGAAATAGGAAATACACCCCTGGGATCACTTCTGTGTCTCTGCTCGACAGCGGCACAGGAAAATAACTTTCTTGGGTGGCGTAAGCCAGGGAACCTTGTTGGCTAGGCTTACATAGGCCCTTGGGCCGATAGTCTAGTACCTACCTATGAACCTATGAACCTATGAACCACTGTTTTCCACACTGTGCTTTGTGAACAGGTATGTAATGTTGTAAATACAAAGTCAGATTGTACAACAAAGAGAGAATCAGAAAGACATCATTGAAAGTAAAGGCACTAGTGTATATATAGCTCCCTGTCATGAAACTCACGCTTTACATATTTTTAGCAGAAACAGCCACAGTTTGAATCCTGGGAGTGATAGTAAGCTCTATACATAATTACAACTAGGATTTTGTGAACAGGTGTAGAAACAGTCAGATAGTATTAAAAAACATTCTCTCCACAGGTCTCCCAGGTAAGATAAGGTATAAAGTAGATATAAGAAGGCTGTAGTTATACTGTGTGCAACACCCATGGTCCAACCCAAAGCTGCAAATGACAGCAAGATAAGTACATACACAAAGTTGTCTCCCCCAAGAAATATTTAAAAATGTCATGCTGTCACAGCTAGAGGTCCCTGCTAACAACAATCAGGGTGAAATCAAGGCAGAGTGTGTCAGCAGTACACACACACACACACACACACACACACACACACACACACACACACACACACACACACACACACACACACACACACACAGTATGAGTGCACATATGTAACCCTGACTATGGGAATATGGGTAGAAACAGTCATGTAGTATTAACAAACATTCCATCCACAGGTCTACCAGGTAAGAAAATATTCAAAGTAGCTATAAGAAGGCAGTAATTATACTGTGTACAAACATACCACTGCCCAACCCAAGGCCATAGTTGTTGTAATAATACCTGTAGAGTAATGAGTAGAGCAATGATCATTAAAGCTGTGAGTACTGCAAGAATTTACATTTGTTAACTGACATCTCTCTCTCCCCCACCATATTATCACCAATAATACAAACACATAAATAAATGGGTATGTTTTCCACCAAACCTACTGTTGGGACATGTATCCTGTTGTTCTAAAAACATTGATATTTACTCCAATTAATGTTCCCTGTTCAAATACCATCATTGGTGGCCTGTTGCTATCAATGTAACCTGCATGCTGGTGTAATGCCCACTGTGGTTCCATATATGCATGTGTTCTGTTTGATATGCAAATGTTCCAAATATGTTATATTGGTTTAATGGGAATACTTATGCATTGCTGTTAAAACTAATCCTGGAATGTGTCAACCATTACTAACCA
>NC_056746.1:1475619130-1475666630 GCF_019279795.1 Protopterus annectens
TAATATCAGTGTCAGGGCATACAACAGACAGAAATATGTACAGCTACTGGTTGTTGCAGTGCCCTGACACTGATATGGGTATTAGAGTAGGCATGATATTCAGCTATTAATCAGAAAAGTGTTCATCTGTGTTATGACCCTCTGTCCATGCCTACCACTACCAGATATATCCACACCTATTTGCAATGGATATCACAAGTGTACACACCCCTGTTAGAATGCCATGTATGTGTGCTGTATGATAATCAGACTACAGAAGGTCATTTCATAATGTTTCACATATTTATGTGACGCCTAACCTGTAGAATTCCATTGAAATACAATCAATAGTGTTTCTAGGAAGGTGACAAAATATTGCCAAGTGAAGATGTGCCATGATGTTAGAGTTCAGACCAAGATGGATGAATGCTGTAACCATCTCAAGAGCTGCATACACAACATATCTGTTTAGTGGTGCACACACTCATTCAACTGGCTTAGTGTACTGAGTAGTATTTCCATATGTTTTCAAAGACCTGATTCTTATGTTTTCAATTGAATTGTACAGGCTATAGGTCACACTACAGATGGGAATTGTTATGAAATTAGTTATTGTGGTGTCATGTTCCAATTGCACAAATATCAGGCGGTGTATCAGGGGTGTGTACTCTTTATATCCACTGTAGCTATATGGACATAGCACTACCTGACTTTTATATCCAGCCACCACCAAGGTAGAGTAATCCCCTTTGGTGGACAGCAGCAACACACAAACCACATAATTGGTTGCTACATTGGCTGTATAGGGACACATAGGTGCAGGTAAAAACTTTGAATCAAGTCCACCTATATCTGAGCAAGCATTTAAGTTCACAGGTGACTTCCTGCAAGGCTGACTATGACTATGAATCAGACATATCCACACTACCAAGGATAATTGCAGCCGTGTCTCCACATATGTTGTAAGTCTCAGATGAAACAACACAACTCACCCTGTACTGGGGGTAAAGAACATCTCATACACACATGCCATGCATATAGGCAGCCTGCATCACACAGGTTAGGTGAGAACATAACCACCCTGTCCACCCCAGTTGTACAGGGAGATATGCATATCACCCACACTCCTCCCCTCATCAATGGCGAGCATGTACATATTGCCTACTGATGGCAGCAACAACATATCTCCATGGGGCATAATAACATTAGTGTCTGTTTCCTACATGAACTCAGACATGTGCTCAGAGCTCCATCACACACCACAGTCAAACACAGACCTGCCACCATCCACACACCAACCACATGGAAGATTCCCACTGTCAACCCTCTACCCAGAAATGAATGGAGGATAAAAGATTATGCAATCCAGTGTAAAACATTGGGGGAGGGGATAAGATAGCTTAGGGACAGGCATATAATGCATGTTGCTATAGATAGCCATGATAGTTTGGAGGGTTTCGGTGTAGTCTGGATTATTTGCAAGTAATATGCACTGTTGATGTGCATTTTGACAACTGTATTATTCCTGTTACCTTTTTCCCGTTTATGTCTTCCAGGTAACATGCAGAGTGCTCGCCTACGAGCATTGTCTGTTGGGGAAACAGACATCATCACTCAATATGTGATTGGACATTATGTCCTGTTATTTGGACAGAGAGCAGAAGATGTGAGTGAGAGGACTTCCCTGTGGAAGAGTGTGGTCCACAGGGTAAATGATGCCGGCCTGCACAGCAGATCTTATGAGCTTGTGCAGCATCGGGCCACCAACCTCAAATGCCATGCCTGTCAATGGGCTGCTGCTGTAGTGAGGGACCGGCTAGCCACCACAGGTGGTGGCCCAGCCATCCAGCCCGCACTGATACCCACCGAGGAGCTCCTCACCAAAGTTAGGCCACATGCCAAATGCACAAGCCATGATGCTGAGGGAAGCATTGTGGAGGTAGATTGCTTACGCACACTGGATGAGGAGCATGCAGGTAAGGGCACAGTGGGGATTAGTACACTAATTTATCAAACATGCAGGTATCTGTATTGTATCTGCATGCATGTGTCAGGTCTGAATGCAGTTGGGGATGGGGTTATCTAATGCACAGAGATGCACATCTATGGTGAGGACAGGACATTGTGTATTATTGTGGTTAGTACTGTAGATATGCAGACATGCTGCATCCATCCTGTACCAAGGTCAGATGTGTGTGTATGCTGACAATAACTCCCTCTCACAGCTACCTAGGACCTTCTGGTCTGCAAGTGGGAAAGCAGCTTGAAGCTGGTGAGTATGACATTGTTCTGTTGTTGCTTGGCAATTCCTCAGGCATGTGAAGTGCATGCAATTTACCATGCACACATCCATCAGTAATAGCTATATTGTTTTATGTAATAGCTACATTGCTTGTGCATGTTCACTTGTGCTGGGGTTAACTGTATTGCATCACAGTCACCACTACTGGGGCCTGTCTGACATGAATTCAACATTCCTGTAGCATACATTTAACTTGCCAGGGCCAAGACGTCTGGACAGAGGCCAGCAAATTGTGCTGGACAAATGGCCTAAGGCAAGGTCATATGTGACACATTACTTGTATGCAGTGGATATAAATTGTGTACATACCCCTCTTAAGATGCAAGGTGTTCCTGTTACATACTAATTAATACCACAATATGACAGTCCACACCTCTTCTAGCCTTTAATATGACCCATAACAGGTACAGTTCACTTGAAAAACCAAACACCTGTACTTATGTATTGCACCTACAAGGTAGGCCACCTGTGAGGGCGACAGATGTCCTATCAGCATGATGTTTCAGTCAGGTATGATACCTCATGCTGCCATATGTGTCAGTACACTCACTTTGGCCTATTTGGCTATAATATCACATACATGGGCATTGTTAAGGCACACAGACCACTTCCGACCATGTATAGGTTTCAAACATATGGATATTCCATACACATCTGTACAGAAGACTGTACATTGATTTAACCTGCTGCATGTGAGGCAAATGCTGTCACTAAACTGTATAAAGTAATGGCAGCAGGAGGTGGTCACCAGCCATGTATGGTATACACATAAGAATGGTATAAGCCACACATGATATGAGATTCTCACACACACACACACACACACACACACACACACACACACACACACACACACAGTTGCCAGCATTAGGATTAGAACTCCTGCATATCTAGGTATTCTTACGATAGTGCTACTCAGTTTGAGATGCGCCTCAAAGATTATACATTTCCACCTCTTCCAAAGGAGCTTCTAAGGTGGATGACATCAACAGGCCTACTAAATTGGAGTGAAGAGAAGTGTAAAGGGTAGTACACAGATCAAAAATGGTATGAGCCAGACAGTATATGATTCACACACACGTACACACATACACTCATACTTGCCAGTATTGGGATTAGAACTCCTGCCTATCTAGGTGCTTCTACTATAGTGTTACTCAGTTACCGCAGATGCTACAGCACTTACTGACCTTTCACATGGCCAAAGCTGCTGATAACTGCTCATCTGTGGTAAAGTATTACAGGTGGCATACAGGCTACCTTCTGTTCCACCTGCACAGCATGCTAGTTCTTTCTGTTTTGCACTTCAGCTAGCATTATGGCTTGTCACTTCACCAGGTTATTGTATCAAGAAGTGTGGCACACCTGGGAGCCATCAGCAGTACTCGTTCATCACAGTTGTAGCCCCAGTACATACTAGCTATGTCCACCCCTCCTGGCATGTTTGAAGGGCAGTTATCTCTGCTTTCACCCATTAACCTGGTGCACTTGCCCATTCTGGGGCACTGTTGCAACTGTCTCATGTACACAGACAACCCTCCCCTCTAAACTCCAAACACTCAGACCTGTGAGGGTTACCCATATATAGGGTTACCCATATATCACCCAATGTGGACAAATGCACTCTCCAGCAAAGACTGGATTAGCAGGTCAAGAGAATAACATCAACACCATGTGGAACATGCAGCTCACCATGACATCCACTTTGACAGCCATGACATACAGTGAAAAGCCACACACCCACCTTCCCAGAGGCACTCAATGGACATTTATCCAAACAGCACAGACCAACAAGGCAGACATTCACTCAGACACTGCGACATGGCACATGCCAAGGGACACATATTTAACCTACACAGTGTAGCCCCAACCTAAGTTCATAAGGCTAACCACCTTGCACAATACAGTGATCTTAGGTAACAATAATAAGGCACACACATTCCACTCACTAAGTTGAATATGAAGCAGGTAACAGCCAAATATCTATCACATGCCAGCATCTAACACATGACACAGCCAGTCATGTCACTCCACAACAACTACGGGTATCATTTTGTATCCATGTGGGTGTGAATTACTTGGGACACACATCCCTGAACTACATGACAGGAGACATGGTTGAACTCTCTGATTATGCAGTCCAGGTAGGTGTGACAGTAGCCCTGGGCAATGTACTGCTGTTACCCAGAATGATGCTGCTGTACTATCAACAGATGATTGACTGCAACATTGGCTTATGTGTTATTTGTCATTCTCAGGGGATCCAGAACCTCTCCACTTAGGATAACATGATTGACAGAGCCAAATGACTTGCCATGGATGTCCTACATCTGTCACTGCTGGATTGCCAGGTACGGGCTAAGGGTCTTGCCACCCCTATGGTGCCTTATTAGGCAGTGTTCCTAATGTAATTACCACCATAACAGCTGCACATGTATGCAGTCTGAGGGTCATCCTGCTCAACAGTGGAAATCTAACTGTCTGGATGCAGTCACTCATAGCAGTCAGAGTAGAGGACACATGTCTGCTGTAATGGAGAGGTGGTTCACAGCAGCAGACAGCAGACCTGCAGTATCACGCTATGATGCATTCTACAGCCCCCAAACATGGACCACACCACACCTCTACAGGTGGTGTTTTCTCCATATTCATTATGGATAGGAACTCCTCCAGACCATCCCATCATAATGCATTGGAGATACTTCTGGTACAACTGCCTTGGGGTAATAGTGCAATCCCAATCATAGCCTACTATTGGTCCACATCTATGCCCCGAGACTGTCAATGCATATTCCTCAACACCCTGCCATCTATGATGGTCCAATGCAATGCTGACATAGTACAAGTCTTCAACTACCCCTCCATCACCTGGGGAATGTAGCCAAGTGTCAGTACAGTGGCCCAAAAATTCGGGGTTTCATCATTTCCATTGCCCTAGACCAGCTCATACTGAACCCTGCTAGAGGATGCAACAACCTTGATCTGTGTTGACCACTTAAATATGGGACTGTTACTCATCCATAGATGTCAGTCCCTGCATGGTGAGACTCACACAGGCTGTAATTATCATGAACTTAACGTGTCAGCCACACCCCCCACAAAGATAACCACCTGGCAAAACCTCTCCAAAGCTGACTATGTAACCATAAAAACAGGGGTGGATGTTGTCACTGCATCCATGGCCATGGGAAATAGCTGCATGACTGTGGAACCATACACATAGGCACTGTACAAACAGGTACATAAATGCATGGTACTAGCCAGAGCCAACAGAACCTAGACACTGTATTCCAAACACTGGGAGACAATGTGATGGTCCCCTGCCATTACTAAAGTGTAGATCAGAATGACGAGACTGTTGCAGGGAAAGGTGGTATCCTATGATTGTTGAACTCCCTTATTAGCCTCAAACACAACTTTGAATCCCTCATGGAATCCCCAACAGGCATCTATGGCAGCAGAGATACATCAGACATCGATGACAGTCACAACAGAGTTTGACAGTTACATCAAAAATTCCACAGCATTAAACACAAGTGCTGCAAGTTAATGCACAATGCTAATACCTATCCTGAGACAATAGATATTGGCCACAGTCTTGGCAACACATTCATTGCCAGCTTTACCCCTCTATCCCCCCACAAGTGAAATGCTAGGTGAATGTGTTCTCACATGCTGTATCCCATTTCCATTCTAGGCATCTGTGTGTCACCAGGATGTGGCCCTGCAGTAAGACCATGGAGTATGGCTGTGTGGTAACACACCCACCATGTCATAAGCAAGGCACAGTATGTGCATGGTAATCCCCGGTCTGTAACACAGTGGTTTCATATGCCTCACAGATTATATGGCTGAGGGTTGTACATAGGTATATGTTGATTTACATCATCTGTTGTACAATGGAGAATGGTACATGTTCTGGTTTGGACACACCTCCGATTGCTAATAACCACAGCCACAACACACTGGGATTACTATTCACATGCACACACACACACACACGCACACACACATACAACAGTACTGACTCTTGAACCACTATCTAGCTATGTATTGCTACTACAGTGTTACACATTTATTGCATGGGCTACTGAGCTTACAGGATGGATGTTGTCCCAAGGTACTTCTAAGGTGAGGAATATCACCAGCCATTGTAAATACTGCCATTGGGTGATGTAGGGGTTGAGAGAGTCCACAAAATATTGAAGCCTACACACACACTTGCATTTGTCAGGACTGAGGTTCAAACCTCTATCTAACTATCTTTTCAGACCATATTATGTTACACATTTAATACATGCTACACTGACCTTGCATGGTTTAGGTTTGCCAACAGGTACTTCTAAGGTGAATGATATATGCAGGGCTGCTAACGTGAGCCACTGAAATGTGTACTAGGTAACAATGGGGCCAACATCTTTGAAGTAAGGATCTATATATATATATATATATATATATATATATATATATATATATATATATATATATATATATTGGTAGACATATGTACACACACAAACACTTGCCAAGAATGAGATTCAAACCCCTACCTATATAGATATTGCTAGGACATTGCTCTGCATTTATTGCATACACCACAGAGCCTACATGATTAAGAGCTGAGCAAAGGTATCTTTGAAGGTGAGTGACATCAGCAGCAGTGCTAAAGGAGGGGTAAAGGAAGTGTTGTAAGTATAAATGACCACAAAATCAGGTCTCTACAAGGATACAAACACTCTCTCTCACACAAACACTCACATTTACACAGTTGCCAGGATCGGAACTCCTACCTAACTAGTTTGCTACACTACAGCATTATGCAGTTATTGCAAGCACCACAGAGCTTACATGTTGAAGAGCTGCGCAAAGGTATCTTTGAAGGTGAGTGACATCAGCAGCAGTTCTAAAGGAGGAGTAAGGGAAGTGTAGTGAGTGTGAATAACCACAAGTTCAGGTTTCTACAAGGATACACACACTCTCTCAAGCAAACACTCACATTTACCAGGATCAGGAGTAGAAGTCCTACCTAACTAGTTTATACACTATAGTAAAACACAGTTATCACAAGCGCCACAGAGCTTATATATTGAAGAGCTGTGCAAAGGTATATTTGAAAGTGAGTGACATCAGCAGCAGTGCTGAAGGAGTGGTAAGGGAAGTTTAGTGAGTGTGAATGGCCTCAACCACATTCATCTAAACACACACACACACACACACACACACACACACACACACACACACACACACACACACACACACACACACACACACACACACACACACACACACACACACACACACACACACACACACACACACACTCACACACAACTTTACATTTGACAGGACTGAGATTACAACTGCTAAATGGATACATTTGTACTGTAGTGTTACACAGTTATCACAAGCACCACTGAGACTATAGTCCTGAGGGTTAATAAACTTTTTTTTTTCTACAGTGAATGGCATCAGCACATCATGTGATATAGGCCAATGTAATGTGTAGTGAGTGGGACAGGCCTCATAATGGGATTCTCTCTGTCGCTGTCTGTCTTTCTCTTCCCCACATCTCAGTGCATGTATGTTTGACATATTATATTATGTTGGCCTTAGATATATGAGAGCATTCCTATTCAGTGTGTGTGTGTGTGTGTGTGTGTGTGTGTGTGTGTGTGTGTGTGTGTGAAATATCAATAGTGTACAATTTGGTGTGTGTGCACAGACAGCTGTGAATAACCGATATCTGTAGTCCACTGTGTTATGAGACACGGGCTTCCTTTCTCTAAGTGTAGGAGCATGTCCAGTATGACCTTCTATATTTAGTGTGTGCATCCATTCCAGGGAGGGTTGCACTCCAGTTCAGGTTTTGTGTGCTACAGCTACACCTAGCAACCTGTTTCTGCAGGATATCTGCACAATATGGTGACACAATGGGCTTAACATACTGGGCATACTGTAACCATTGCTGTCTCTGCTGCTTACGTGACATCTTTGGTTGCAGCATAGATTTTCTGACATATGTACTGTTTTACACTGTGATGTGTCATGTCATCAACTACTGACAGCTATCATTCTTTGCTCTCAGTTATTTATAGGGAAATACAAGATGAATGAAGCTGAGACCAGTATTCTGAGGCATATAGACTACACATTCTGGAACACACATGCCATTGTGGAGGGGTAGCTACAGACAGTAGACTGCTGGTTCTGTGTAAAGGGTCCACCACCTTGTTAGCATGCTGGCTGGGGATCCACTCCTTGTGCTTTTCTCAACTGCATGGAATGGCCATATTCTGCTGGGGCCATACCTCTCAGCTGTACAGATACACCCAGGTTATCCAGAGGCAGGACTCATATATCTGGTCAGTTTACCTTAACATTGGGTTTTACAAGCAGTTTTGTGGTTATTCATTCATGGGTTTGCAGTCGAGAGTAGTATGGGCAGACATTAGAGTTTCAGACTTCACACGGTGCATGACATCCGTGTTTCTATACTCCCTCTGTTATTCTCTCCTCCAACTCACATTATGTAAGCAATATCTCAGAGGTATCCCTATAGTTGGGCCTTTAACTCAGTAGTATTTATGGCCTGGTCCACAGTTCTTGCAGTAGGACATGTGGAGACGTGCTACTGGCATTTATCAACATGGCCTTGCATTTGTTTTCTTTTTACTGTTAGGTTGTTAGTTGGGAACCCCTGACATTCTGTACATTGGCACTAAGGGGTGAGGCATGGGCCTTTGCCAGAGGACTGTAGGCCATTTGAGAGTCCTGCAGGCCATCTGTTACTGTATTTCTACATGGGATTGTGTGGGGGGGTGCACACCTGCAGACTTTAACATTTGAAATGAGTGTACTGGTATTTTGGTTACTCTTTTGGCTTCCATTTCATATTGTATTGTGATTTATCATGCAGACAGGAGACATATCAGTAGAGTACACATGTTAGATCTTAATGGCATATATTTCAGTTTCAGACTTCTTACCCTTCAGAACTAGAATGCAACTGCCAGACCTGTTGTAGTATGTCTGTGTAGGTCTGGTGGGGGGCTGTTAATCATTGCCATCATTTGGGGGCCTTAGCCCACCTTTTCTTCATGGTCATCTACACCAGTCCTGCTGGGTGAGGGTGGTGGTGGGTATGTGATCCTCATACACATCCATGTGTGTAACCTATTGTCACTCACGGTTCTTTGGGCCATCACAAGTACTGCGGTGGGGGTTGACATCTTGTGTAATGCTGCCTAGTATGTTGACACCAGTATTTGTTATGAATTTCCTGCTGTCCCATATAGCTGTCTGCTGCTATCCCATTCAGCCACCCAATTCTTTTGCATGCTTGCATCCATATCATACATACAAGTATAAGAACATGCTACTCCATTCAATAATTGATATGAAGGGTGACTTACCTTTTTGCTGGACCAGTATTGAGGACAGTGCTGGAGGGCTGACTATGTTGGATGCACATAGTACACTCCCTATACATGGTAAATTTCAGGTAGTATCATGTTTGGCATCCCTTTTACTATATGTGCGAGTCAGAGAGAAGTATCAGTCCCTGGGTTCCTACAATGTCAGTCTGTATGCAATGCATTGCCTCTTTGCCAAGGCCTGGGCATACTGTGCATGCCTCCTTCTGCCTACAGGACCAGGCTCAGGATGTTCCTCCTCCGAGTCCCTCTGTGCCTGTGCTGACCTTGGCAATGGTGGGGGCTGTGTGGCCCTGCCCTGTGCTGTTCCTGCTGCAGCTGTTTCCACATGATAATATTGTGTAGCATGGCATATACTATGAACATTCGTGTACATGTAGCTGGAGAGTACTGCAAGGCTCCACCAGATATGTCAAGGCAGCGGAACTGTGATTTGAGCATCCAAAACATGCGCTCTACAATGATCCTGGTTTGTGTGTGTGCCCCATTATGGTGTTCTTGTTCAGGTGTGTGTGTGCATTTCTGATGGGTGTCATCAGCCACAGCTCCAGTGCATAGCCAGCATCCCCCACTACATGATCATATGGGATGTCTCCCCTGGCAAATGCCTGGTACAGCTGTGAGCAATGCCAGATGGAGGAGTCGTGATAGCTTCCATAGCTGCCAGCACTCACATTCATGATAATGCCCTGGGCATCGCACATGACCTGGCAGTTGATGGAGGGGAAGCCAAACACAGCAAACAGAAAACAAATGCAAGGCCATGTTGACAAATGCCTGTAGCATTTCCTTTGGTAACCTGGGTGTATCTGTAGAGCTGAGAGGTATGGCCCCAGCAGGATATGGCCATTCTGTGCAGTTGAGAAAACCACAAGAAGGGGATCCCCAGCAAGCATACTAGCAAGGTGTTGGACCATTAACACAGAACCAGCAGTCTATTGACTGTAGCTACCCCTCCACAATGGCAGGTGTGTGCCACAATGTGTAGTCTATATGCCTCAGAATATTGGTCTCAGCTTCATTCATCTTGTGTTTCCCAGTAAATAACTGTAAGCAAAGAATGATGACTGTCAGTAGTTGATGACATGACACATCACAGTGTAAAACAGTACATATGTCTAAAAATGTATGCTACAATCAAACATGTCACATAAGCAGCACAAACAGCAATAGTTACAGTATCCCCCGTATGTTAAACCCATTGTGTCTCCATATTGGCAGCCTATCTACAGATATCCTGCAGAAGCAGTTTGATAGGCATAGCTGCAGCACACAAAGCCCTGAACTGGAGTCCAACCCTTCCTGGAATGGATGCACACACTCAATACAGAAGGTCATACTGGGCCTGCTTCTACACTTAGAGAAATTAACCTCATGTCTCAAAACACAGTAGACTACATATATCTGTTATTCGCAGCTGTTTGTGCACACACACCAAATTGTACACCATTGATACGTCACACACACACATTGGATAGGAATACTCATACATATCTAAGGCCAACATAATATAATATGTTAAACATACCCACACAGAGATGTGGGGAATAGAAAGACAAACAGCAACAGAGAGAATCCAACTATGAGGCCTGTCCCACCCACTACACATCCCATTGGCCTATATCACATGATGTGCTGATGTCATTCACTGTAGAAATACCTATCGTTAGCCCTCAGCCATTTAGTCTCAGTGGTGCTTGTGATAACAGTGTAATGCTACAGTACAAATAGGTATCCATGTAGCAGTTGTAATCTCAGTCCTGCCAAATGTAAAGTTGTGTGTGTGAGTGTGTGTGTGTGTGCATGTGTGTGCATGTGTGTGTGTGTGTGTGTGTGTGTGTGTGTGTGTGTGTGTGTGGGTGTGGGTGTGTGTGGGTGTGTGTGTGTTTCTAGATGAAGTGGTTGAGGCCATTCACACTCATTAAATGTCCCTTACCCCTTCTTCCACACTGCTGCTGATGTCACTCACCTTCAAAGATACCTATGGACAATTCTCCAAAATATAAGCTCCATGGTGCCGTGGTGCTTGTGATAACTATATAATACTATACTGTAACAAACTAATTACACAGGAGTTCCATTCCTGATCCTGGCAACTGTGTAAATGTGAGTGTTTGTTTGAGAGAGTGTGTGTATCCTTGTAGAGTCCTGATTTTGTGGTCTTTAACACTTCCCTTACCCTTCCTTTAGCACTGCTGCTGTTGTCACTCACCTTCAAAGATACCTTTGCGCAGCTGTCCAACATGTAATCTCTGTGGGGCATGCAGTAAATGTGGAATAATGTAGTAGCAATATCTATATAGGTAGGGGGTTGAATTTCATTTCTGGTTAGTGTTTGTATGTGTACATATGTCAACATATATATGTTTGTGCCTCAAAGATTTTGGCCCCATCAGTACCTGGTGTTAGCAGTTCTGTAGATATCATTCACCTTAGAAGTACCTGTTGGCCACTCTAAATCATGAAAGGTCAGTGGGGCAAATGGTAAATGCATAACATAATGGTCTGAAAGGATATTTAGATTGAGGTTTGAACCTCACTCCTGGCAAGTGTAAATGTGTGTGCAGGGTAAAATCTTTTGTGGAATCTCTCACCCACTACATCACCCAATGCCAGTATATACAAGGGCTGGTGATGTTCCTCACCTTAGAAGTATCTTCGGACAACCTCCACCTTATCAGCTCTGTGGTGTGTGTGATAAATGTGTTACACTGTAATAAAATAGCTTGATAGGGGTTTGAAACTCAGTACTGGCAGATGTATGTGTGTATGTATGTGTGTCTGTCATCAGTGTCCTGTGTGGGGGTTGGTGTGATTGTGTAATAACAGAATCCATTGGGAGGTACGGTTTGCTAAATTATTATGCTGAAGATCTAGTATATGTCCCAATGTCCACATTACAAGGCCAGCAGTTGTCAAACACTGTAGAGGTTGGTTTAGACAATCCACATCCCTAAATGTCTAGTGTCATGTGCAATGACTACGTGACAGTATGGATTAGTGAAAATATAAGCAACCCTTTTAATACTCAGAGACCACTCTCCACCCATGAATTATACACAAACATACTTGGCTAGGCAACAACCACTATATTGGTAGTTCAATATTACTATATATATAGGTAGGTGTATAGGTAGTTCCCCTGTACAGATAGTACCCATGGTGTGACTGCAGTGGGACTACATGCCGGTTGACCACAACAGTGGTACTGACATCAGAAAGTACTTTGATGTGTTACATCTCCTGACTGAGTGTGTGTTATCCAGCAAGTAAAAGGACATGGCAACCTGTTCCATCCCCTCAGTAGCCCAATCAATATATACAGTGGCCCTTTTGCCATGTTCAACACTGGATGTCTGCAAAAACCGTAGAGTCTGCAAACGTACCCCACAAAGGGAATACCATGCCTTATATGCATGCCCTGTATGGACAGACACCAATAACTCCAATGAATACCCGTATCATACTGTCAATGTAGGTGCAATCACTACCTCAGTTTCATAGCCAGGTCTCACCAAACGAGGTAAGGAATGCTACATCAGAAGGTACCAATCTGTCCACACAACATGCCCCAGAGACCTCAAGAACACTTCAACACTTCAAAGAACATGCATGTGGGACATGTGCACAACACAGACACTGTCCATGTTATGGAATATAAATCACATACATGGGAAACAGTGCACATCACTGGCCATCCACAATCGAAATCTGGATGAATGGATGGGGAATACAATACCTACCCCTGGAGACCACTCCAGTGACTATACTCCAGAGCCACACTGGGGACTATTTTCATGTGGCCTGATGCCAGGGTATTCCCTTGAGCTATCCTTGTAGAGCTCTCAGGCCCATTCACCTACTACACACCTATTAAATCAATGAACCTATGGATCTCAGTACTGGCAAATAAGTGTGTCTGTGTGTGTGTGTGTGTGTGTGTGTGTGTGTGTGTGTGTGTGTGTGTGTGTGTGTGTGTGTGTGTATGTGTGTGTGTGTGAGTGTGTATGAATAGTAATCCCAGTGTGTTTAGTTGATGAATATCCTCTGTGGCTGTGGCTATTAGCAATCAGAGGTGTGTCCAAACCAGAACATGTACCATTCTTCATTCTACAACAGATGTTGTAAATCAACATATACCTATGTACAACCCTCAGCTCTATAATTTATGAGGCATATGCAATCATTGTGTTACAGACTGAGGATTACTGTGCACATATTGTACAGTGCCTATGACATGGTGGATGTGTTAACACACTGCCATACCCCATGGCCTTGCTGCAGGGCCACATCCTGGGGACACACAGATGCCTAGAATGGAAATGGGATACAGCATGTGGGAACACATTCACTCAGCACTTCACTTGTGGGAGAGGAGAGGGGTAAAGCTGGCACTGAATTTGTTGCCAAGACTGTGGCCAATATCTGTTGTCTCAGGATAGGTATTAGCATTGTGCAGTAACTGGCAACACTTGTGTTTAATGCTGTGGAGGTTGTTGATGTAACTATCAAAGGCTGTTATAACTGATGTCAGTGTCTGCTAGATCTCTGCTGCCATAGATGCCTGTTGGGGATTCCATGAGGGATCTGAATTTGTGTTTGAGGCTAATAAGGGAGTTCATCAGTCATGGGACACCACCTTTCCCCTGCAACAGTGTTCTCCTTCTGATGTACACTTTAGTAATGGTGGGGGACCATCATATTGTCTCCCAGTGTTTGGAGGTCAGTGACTGGGTTCTGTTGGCTCTGGCTAGTAACATGCATTCATGTACCTGTTTGTACAGTGCCTATGTGTATGATTACACAGTCATGCAGATATCTTCCATTGCCATGGGTGCAGTGAAGATATCCACCCCTGTTTTCATGGCTGCAAAGTCAGCTTTGGAGAGGTTGTGCCAGGTGGTTATCTTTGTGGGAGGTGTAGCTAACATGTTGAGTTCCATGTTGATTACAGCCTGTGTGAATTTCACCATGCAGGGATTGACATATGTGGATGAGCAACAGTCCCATATTTAAGTGGTCAACACAGGTCAATGTTGCTGCATCCTCTACCAGGGGTCAGTATGAGCTGGTCTAGGGCAATGGAAATGATGAATACCAGAATTTTTGTGCCACTGTACTGGTGCTTGGCTACATTCTCCAGGTGATGGAGGGGTAGTTGAAGACTCATACTATGTCAATGTTGTGTTGGACCATCATAGATGGCAAGGTATCGAGAATGTTCATTGACAGTATAGAGACATAGATGTGGACCCATAGCAGGCTATGGTCTGGATTGCACTATTACACCAAAGCAGTTGTACCATAAGTATCTCCAATGCATTATGATAGGACACTAATATGGAGGTGTTCCTATCCATAATAAATATGGAGACAGCACCACATGTGGAGGTGTTGTGTGGTCCATGTTTGGGCGCTGAGAGCTGTGGAATGCATCATTGCCTGATACTGCAGGTCTACTGTCTGCTGCTGTGAACCACCTCTCCATTACAGCAGACATGTGTCCTCCACTACAATGACTGCTGTGAGTAACTGCATCCAGACAGTTAGATGTCTACTGTTGACCAGCATATCCCTCAGACTGCATACATGTGTAGTTGTTATGGTGGTAATAACATTAAGAACACTGCCTAATAAGGCACCATAGGGGTGGCAAGACACTTAGCCAGTACCTGGAAACCCAGCAGTGACAGATATAGGACATCCATGGCAAATCTTTGGGTTCTGTCAATCATGTCATCCCAAGCAGAGAGGTTCTGAATCCCCTGAGAATGACACATAATATGTAAGCCAATGTTGTAGTCAATCATCTGTTGATAGTAGTACACTGCCCAGAGCTACTGTCACACTTGCCTGGACTGTATAATCAGAGTTCAACAATGTCTCCTGTCATGTAGTCCAGGGAGGTGTGTCCTAAGTCATTCATACCAACATGGATATGGAGTGATACTCATAGTTGTTGTGGAGTGACATGACTGGCTTTGCCATCTGTTAGATAATGGCATGTGATAGGTGTTGATGTTATCCTCTTGACCTATTAGCCCAGTCATTGCTGGAGAGTGCATATGTCCACATATATGGGTAACCTTCGCAGGTCTGAGTGTTTGGAGTTTAGAGGGGAGGGTTGTCTGTGTACATGAGACAGTTGCAACAGTGTCCCAGAATGGACAAGTGCACCAGGTTAATGGGTGATAGCACAAATAACTGCCCTTCAAACATGCCAGGAGGGGTGGATATAACTACTAAGTACTGGGGCTACATCTGTGATGAACAAGTACTGCTGATGGCTCACAGGTGTGCCACACTTCTTGATACAATAGCCTGGTGATGTGCCAAGGCATAATGCTAGCTGAAGTGCAATACAGAAAGAAAAAGCATGATGTATGGGTGGAACAGAAGGCAGACTTTCTGCCACCTTTAATACTTTACCACAGCTGTGCAGTTATCAGCAACTTTGGCCAAATAAAAATTCAGTAAGCACTGCAGTGCATGAGGTAACTGTGTAATACTATAGTAAACATACCTAGATAGTCAGGAGTTCTAATCTCAATACTGGCAAGTGTATGCATGTGTGTGTGAATCATGTACTGTCTGGCTTGGGTCTATATCAGATGAATGAAAAATCTGTTCATCGAACATGTAAAAATCGAAGCTTCACGGACATCAAAAACAGTATTGTGGGGTCTCAGTGCAGTGAGGAGTAGGGTATTTGCCTTTTCATCACTGTAGTGTGATCTCATAGTTAGAATATATATTTAGCGGGGAGTGTGGGGAGTGTAGCCCCCCACAATACCGATTTCAATTTTTGTGACATTTCTATTATTCTGTATTAGATGAACGGATTTTTCATTCATCTGAAATAGACCCGTCTAGCTCATACCATTTTTGACCTGTGTACTATCCTTTACACGTCCCTTCACTCTAATTTAGTAGACCTGTTGATGTCATCCACCTTAGAAGTACCTTTGGAATAAGTGGAAATGTGTATGCTTTGTGGAGCGTCTGATAACTTTGTAGCACTATAGTAGGAATAACTAGATAGGCAGAAGTTCTAATCCCAGTACTGGCATGTATATGTGTGTGTGAGTCATGTACTTTCTGGCTCATACCATTTTTGACGTGTACACTACCCTTTACACTTCCCTTCACTCAAATTTAGTAGACCTGTTGATGTCATCCACCTTAGAAGTACCTTTGGAATAAATGGAAATGTATAACATCTGTGGCATGTCTCATAACTGCATAGAACTATATTAGGGTGCCTAGATAGGCAGGAGTTCTAATTTTAATGCTGGCAACTGTCTGTGTGTGTGTGTGAGGATCATATCTTGTATGGCTTTTACCATTTTGATGTGTGTAGCATACATTGCTGGTGACCACCTTCCACTGCTATTACTTTATATAGTGTGGTAACAGCATCTGCCTCACATGCAGCAGGTTAAACCATTGTACAGTCCTCTGTATAGATGTGTCTGGAATATCCATATGTTTGAAACCTATACATGGTCAGAAATGGTCCGTGTGCCTTAACAATGCCCATGTATGTGATATTATAGCCAAATAGGCCACAGTGAGCATACAAACACATATGGCAGCATGAGGTATCATACCTGACTGAAACATCATGGTGATAGGACATCTGCCACCCTCACAGGTGGCCAGCCTTGTAGGTGCAATACTTAAGTCCAGATGCTTGGTTTTACAAGTGAACTGTACCTATTATGGGTCACATTAGTGGCTGGAAGAGGTGTGGACTGTCATATTGTGGTCCTAATTAGCATGTAACAGGAACACCTTGCATCTTAAGAGGGGTGTGTACACAATTTATATCCACTGTATACCAGTAATGTGTCACACATGACCCTACCATAGGCTGTTTGTCCAGCACAATTTTCTGGCCTCTGTTCAGACATCTTGGCACTGACAAGTTGTGAGGTATGATAAGGAATGTTGACTTCATGACAGAGAGGCCCCAGAGGTGACCACTGTGATGCAATACATTTAACCTCAGCACAAGTGAACATGTGCAACAAGCAATATAGCTATTACATAAAGCAATATAGCTATTACTGATGGTTGTGTGCATGGTAGATTGCATGCACTTCACATGCCTGAGGTATTGACAGGCAACAGCAGACTAATGTCATGCTCACAAGCTTCAGACTGGTGTACCATATGCAAACCAGAGGGTAATAGGTAGTTGTGAGAGGGAGTTATTGTCAGCAGATGCAGATGTGGCCTTGGTACAGGATGAATGCAGCATGTCTGCACACATCTACAGCACTAACCACAATAATACACAATGTCCTGTCCTAACCATAAATATGCACCTCTGTGCATTAGAAAACCCCATTCACAACTGCAATCGGTCCTGACACATGCATGTAGATACAATACAGATACATGTATGTCTGATACATTAGTGTACGAATCCCCACTTGTCCCTTACCTGCACACTTCCTATCCAGTGTGTGTGTGCAACCCACCTCCACAATGCCTCCCTCAGCATCATGTCTTGTGCGTTTGGCATGTGGCCCAAGTGTGGTGAGGAACTCATTGGTAGGTGTCAGTGTGGGCTGGATGGCTGGGCCCCCACTTGTGGCTAGCCAGACCTTGGCTACAGCAGCAGCCCATTGGCAGGCATGGCATTTGAGGTTGGTGGTATGATGGTGCACATGCTCATAAGTTCTGCTGTGCAGGCCGGCATCATTTACCCTGTGGACCTCACTGTTCTACAGGGCAGTCCTCTCCTGCATGTCTTCTGCTCTCCATCCAAATGACAACAGGGTATAATGTCCAATCACAAATTGGGTGATGATGTCTGTTTCCCCAACAGAGAATGCTGGTAGGTGAGCACTCTGCATGTTACCTGGAAGACATAAACAGGAAAATGTTCACAGGACCTCATACGGTTGTCAAAATGCACATCGACAGTGGATATTACTTGCAAATAATCCACACTATGCCAAAACCCTCCAATCCATCATGGCTATAGCAGCTTGCATTACATGCCTGTCCCTGAGCTATCTTATTCCCCCCAATGTTGGACACTTGATTGCATAATCCTCTATCCTCAACTCATTTTTGTGTAGGGGGTTGAAAGTGGGCATCTTCCATGTGGATGGTGTGTGGATAGTGACATGTCTATGCTTGACTGTAGTGTGTGATGGAGCTTTGAACACATACCTCAGTTCATGTAGGAGGCAGACACTGACGTTATTATGCCCCAAGGAAATATGCTGTCATTGCCATCAGTAGGTAATATGTACATGCTCACCACTGATGAGGAGAGGAGTGTGGTTGATGTGCATATCTCCCTGTGCAACTGGGGTGGACAGGGTGGCAATGTTCCCACCAAACCTGTGTGGTGCAGGTTTCCTATATCCATGGCATGTGTGTATGAAGTGTTCTTTACCCCCAGTACAGGGTGAATTGTGTTGTTTCATCTGAGACTTACAACATATGTGAAGACACAGTTGCAATTGTTATTGGTGGTGTGGATATGTCCTGTTCATAGTCATAGTCAGCCTTACAGGAAGTCACCTGTGAACTTACATGCTTGCTCAGATATAGGTGGACTTGCTTCAAAGTTGTTGCCTGCACCTATGTGTCCCTGTACAGCCAATGTAGCAACCTATTATGTGGTTTGTGTATTGCTGCTGTCCACCAAAGGAGATTACTCTACCTTGATGGAGACTGGATATACAGGTTAGGTAGTGCTGTGTTCATATAGCTACAGTGGATATAAAGGGTAAACACCCCTGATACACTGCCTGGTATTTGTGCAATTGGAAAATGACACCACAATAACTCATTTCATAACAATTTCCATCTGTAGTGTGACCTATAGCCTGTACAATTCAATTTAAAACCTAACAATCTGGTCTGTGAAAACATGGAAATAATACTCAGTATAATAAGCCAGTTGAATGAGTGTGCACACCCTTAAACTGATATGTTGTGTATGCACCTCTTCAGATAGTTACAGCATTCATCCGTCTTAGTCTGGACTGTAACATCATGGCACATCTTCACTTGGCAATGGTTGGTTACCTTCCTAGAAACACCTTTGATTGTATTTCAATAGAATTGTACTGGTTAGGGGTCACATAATGATAAGAAATATTATGAAATGATCCTCTGTGGTCTGATTGTCATACAGAAAACATATCTGGCATTCCAAAAGGGGTGTGTGCACTTGTGATCTCCACTGTATACAGGTGTGGATATAGCTGGTAGTGGTAGGCATGGAGTGAGGGTCATAACACAGGTGGACATTACTCTGATTAATAGCTGAATATCATGCCTACTTCTAGTACCCATAGTGTCAAGGCACTGCAACAACCAGTAGCTGTACACATTTCTGTCTGTTGTATGCACTGACACTGGTATTACACACACATGTGCAACATGCACGACCTATGTACCTGAATGCTTAAAACCCATGTGATTTAGTTTTATACCTTCCAGCTAAACATAATCATACATACATGTGTTCAAGGGATACCTAGTATACATTTCTGTTGTATGTTAGTATGGCACACTGTAGTCACATTTTTGCCACGCAATGATAATTCTCAACCTGTTACAGTAGTACGTCTGGACAATGGCACACACAAATGGGTGTCAAAGGGGACATCAGTATTGATACTGTATTAATATAGCTGCAGCATACATCAGTACATTGATTACACAGTAGAGTTTGACATAACTGTGATAACCTGGAATATGTCCAACAGTCATAAGTAGGCTATTATGTTACATTCTCATTGCTCACAGACCTGCCAATAGTTTGGCTGACATAATACAGTTACATGTGTATGTGGCTACTGATATCAGTCACAAATTTGCTTATTGTCCAGCAGAACACTGTACAGTTGAATACTAATTCAATATATCACATGCAGTTCAACATACATGTCTGCAACAGTACTTTACTATGCACATGCCCTCTATAGATGTCTTAGCTTTGCAAGGCAAATGTGTCATGCTCATAATTACAGGTAACATGGATATGGAAAACATCCCATTACCTGGCCTAGCAGTGGTACAGTCACAACTGTTTGACAGACACCCCTGCGGTTGTCATATATGAGCTGTCCTTTTCTAGGATGAGTCAGGCTCCTGAGCTGTGATCCCACATCACAACCTCTCAGAGCATGACATCTGGATAATACATAAAATGATGGGGGATAAACAGGGACAGGGATTAAATATTCCTGTTACAAAAATAGGAAGTTCGTAGAATGATACATCTAGTATTATGGTGAATATTCTTAAGGATGTGGAGTCTTAAACTCAAGTATTTGTCATTACCTGATGATTTAAATCTTCAGCTATTTGCCAGAAAAGTACAGATCTCAGGAGGAACAGACAAAAATACATGATGGTAAAATGCGGACATTCTGTAAAGATCTGTACAGTTGAAAGGTATGTCTGTGATAACTCCCAGTGCAGAGAGGGCCATATGCAATGGCCATAGCAGCTGTTTAGCAGGACATTAGTACAGTACGTCTTGTTGGGACATATATTCCTCCAAATCATATTTCCCATTATTACAGACCAAGTACTACATTCAATTACTTGTGTACATGTTCCACTTACCTTTTTTCTTTCTCCCTTTTCCAGTTTATGTTTCATTTGTTATTTCTCTCTCTGTGCACTACAGGGATAGAGCTAGTTTGAATAAGTGGTAGCATGACCTTTGTAGGTGGAGCTCATGACCAGGAGATGGCCTGTGCACCTATTAGGGTTCCCCACTTGTTAACTGCATGCAGAGCAGCTGTGTAGTTCTTCCAATTGCCAATGTCATGGCAACACACTCCTATAAATGAGTATTCAATGTGGAAGTTGGCCCTTTCCCTTACTTTCAAGGAAGACATCCTGGAGTTGTGTGAGCTACTACCTCTTACAACAAGACTTGTGGGGACTAGCCAACTAAATGGTGGGGAAGGTTCAAGACTTAGGAGCAGAATGTGAGTATTGCTGTTATATGTTTGGAATACTGCTATTTTAACAGGGTTTGTCTGCATGTGCTACTTCTCCATGGGTTTCAGTCTGACAAAGTTCTGTCTCTGCATAGCTCTCAACAGTAGGTCCATCTACATAATGGACACAGGTTAGCCTGTTATGTATGGGCTGTTCCCCAAACAGGTGTTGTCCTTGTCAAATCAGTAGCATACTTTGGTGATTGCATTTATGTAGATGGTAACATTCATTTGTTTTTCTGACTTTATATCCCTCATAAAACATATGTTACAATAAACCCTGTAACACCAGCAACTTTCTCAGTTTATAACAGCAATATTTCATGTATGGTTGTGTATTTGGGATTCTGTCCACCAATTATGTCAGGCTTTGTCCAGATGTTATACAGTAGTATGTGGATAGGTATACTGGTCTATCATTATTTAGTGCTGTAATTCCTTCTGAGGGGAATGGCTGAGAAACATGTTGAAGTCTGTACATTCAAGAGGTTGGTTTTAGAGAATGCTCTTAGATGGCCTTGTAACATATTTTATGTGAGGGACAGTAACACATGTTTTTAAACTAGGCTGTTAGAACATGTCAGACATATTACTGATAAGACATATGTCAGTTATGTAGCTGTAGATTTGAATAAATCTCAACAAGGGGACAGTAGTGGGTCTCAAGGTACTGTTTCTGAAAACGTCTGTTCCTCAATGTGATGAAACATTCATAAAAGGACAATTGTTATGTACAGACACACTGTATTAATATTAGCTGTGATACTTTATCCTGTAGGGGATTAAATGTCAAGTGTAATCGGAAGCTGTGTGTTCAATTATAATATTAGGTGTTAATTGTTTCTTGTGATTAAGGCATGTATTTCTGGTAATGTTTACTCCTTGAAGGCTTTGACCAAGACATCAGAGTATAATAAACATGTGTGAATTACTGTCTGGTTGAATTTTTCTTGCTGTTTTCAGAAATTTTATTTGTTTTGCTAAGAGGTTGTATGTCTGTCCATTATGTATGGCCTATCATGATTTAGTAGGAGTGTACTAATGTATTTCGGCTTTTCCTGGTTAGGGGTTGCCACCGTGGATCTACAGTCCGCTAATGATTGGCAGTGAATTTTTTACGGTGCAGAGTTGCCAACCGACATCCAACCTTCAAAGAAGGCACATCCATTCATGCACGCACCTACCTGCATGTCTTTAAACATCACTCAACTGTGGGGAGGACATGCAGACTCCACACAGTAGGTGCTCCAGCCTAGAATCAAACAGGAGAACCTCTTTCTGTAAGACGACAATGCTAACTGCTGCACCACTGTGGCTACATACTGCTCACATATTTATTTGTACTGTGGGGGGACAGATGTGAGTGTCATGGCTGCTTTTGTATCCAACTATGCATGTTGCCCCTGTTGTTGTGGGTGGTCTATCAGCAGCATATGTTTGCATGGACATTTTGGGACATGTACGCATATATATATATATATATATATATATATATATATATATATATATATATGTATATATATATATATATATATATATATATATATAGGTATGTTTGTATATATATATATATATATATATATATATATATATACACCTCAGTATTTATTGGTAATATATATTTTTTGTTGTACACATATATGGATCTCCCTACATCTCTCTCTCTCTCTCTGTCTCTGTATGTTTCTATTCATAGATATATGTATGTATATACACACATATATATATATATATATATATATATATATATATATATATATATATATATATATATATATTTATAGATACCAATCCTTCCTAATTACACATTGTCTCATCCCTATTCTAAACAGGCTGTAAAGAAAGGTATGTTTAAAAAAAATCCTAAAACCATGCAGTTGAGATAGCTTACTAGTAAATTCCATTGGTTATGGTGTTCAGAGTCCTGGGTTCAAGGACTGTTTATTTTGTTATTAGGCAGAACAAGGACTGTTGGATATGGAGTGGTTAAGGCAGTTTTGAGCAGCTTTAAGCAAGTTTGCACGGGTTTGTGCGATGGTAAGCAGTGCTAATGTATAGTTAAATAAACAGGCGCTTACATCTTGTAAGCTTCGCTTACCAGTGCACAAATCTGCTTAGCATTTACATTTAAGAAATGCTTACACCTGCTTATCATAGCTTGGCCCTGGGAACCAGTGATCACATTCCAGTCTGATAAAACTGCAAGGTAATGACATTTTTAATAAGTGTATTTAATTCCCTGTACATAACATGCTTCTGTGTGCTGTGATTACAGTAGCAAGGGGTGTGAGTATACTGTATGGGATACCTGAGTATAAATGGGTAGTACCACAATCTTTTCTCTTTGGATTTGTTTCATACATGGTTAGTATCCCAGGTTATATGCAGTTACACATGCATGTTACACCAGCTACAGTGCACTGGTTGACAGAAATAGTTTAACACATATTGTATCATTATGTTAGTATTTTTAACATTGCTTTTTCAAGTAAGAGTAGATTGCATATTGTAGTACTGGAACTATACACACCTGCATACAAAGCTGGACTCTGAGTACTGAGTATCTTGTTCTTGGTGTTTGAGCTGTATGTTTATATGTATCACCTATTGGATATTAATCTGATATGTTGATATTAACTGTAGACTACTATATTTTTGGACATGTCATTGAGGACTGCTGTCATGTAGTAATGACATTCCTTTCAGTTTCAGATGTGTGCCTTTCAAAACATTCATCCTAATGCATACCCTGTTGGCTATCTACTTTCTGTCTGTCTCTGTACAGATGTGCAGATGTCAGGTATTGCTATGGCCATACAAGAATGTAGGTGCCCAGATTGTATTGTGCTGTGGGCCTGGACACTACTACTAGTTCCGACATATGGGATATTCCTTAATGTGGGCATTGTCCCATTTCCTTCCTGTGTGAGGGACCTCACACAGGTGGTGGCCTACAGATTCACATACAGTGGGTGACAATACATCACAGGCAGGACATGTGGAGACAGCCAACCAACATCGGGGACATATCCTCAGATTTGTGAACAGATTCTATGTCATCAGTGCTGTTATACACATGGTGGATTGATAGATTGACAGGGTTTGTGTGGACATGCATTTAGTATGTGACGTCATGACTCACAGTAATATGTCTCTGACAAACCTCTGCACTGGCAAGCTGTCCACAGACTGGCCATATGTCTGCCTGTTATGTTTTGTGTGTTCACCAGGCATTTGGTATTCTTGGTAAATCAGTTTTGGACTCTGGGGAATGCAGTCAGTAAACACTCACATCTGTTGGTGTTACCAACATCATATTCCTCATAAAGGATGTTACGACAAACCCACTGACATCTGCAACTGTCTCAATGTATGCCAGCAGTATGTCCAATCTACCCCTGTGTTTGTGCCTCTGTTCCCACCTAGTGATATAGGGGTTGATGCCAAGCTTAGTGAGTGGGGAATGTTATCAAAGGCTTTGGCCAAATCAATGAAGGCTGTATGTGTCACCTTGCCTTCAACCGCAACTGAGGTGACTGCCACCAAGAAGTTGACCAGGTTTAATGAGCAGGTATGACCTACTCCTCACAAAAGTAAACTGTGTGGGATCCTGAGTCTGCAGATTCCCATATCCCTGTTTATTAGGTGCATGACGATGCATTCCATAGCTTCACATAACAGATTTGTCAGGCAGTTGGAGCAGTATTTCCCAGGGTCTGTAGTAACACCTCATTTATGGAGAGGGGTCACTGTAGCAGTGAACAATTCAGTAGGGGCAAAGCCTGAGTTGAGGCTGTTCTTGAACAGGGTACACAGGTAAGGTGCCAGGTCACTCTGTAGTTCATGTAGAACACAGCCAGGGATATTGTCAGGTCCCATAGTAGCTGTATTCTTGGCCTTGGACAGTGGCATTTTAACCTGTGCTGCACTACTACTGGGTGCCTGGTACTGTACTGGTATTGGGATTGGTGATTTGGGGGGGAGTGAGGGGCGATGCTTTTACTCAAGATGCCAGCCAGTATATTGGCATTATGTTTTGGCTCAGTCTGGATGGTACTATTGTCTAGTAGCTCAGAACAAATCTAGGTATTGCAATGTAGATTCTTTACATAACTGTATGAGGCCTTGTGGTTGTCTTTACTATGTGATCCAATTCTGTTCCCAGAGCTAACTTTGTAGTATTTAATGAGGGATTTCAACTTTTCATTGAGGTTTATAAGGGCTTATTTCCTGTCTTGGGACTTCACCTTATTCCTTATCGGTTCCCTCCTTCTGTTGTACAGTTTCTTTATGGCAGGGGACCACCACATCAGCTTCCTTTTTTTGGAGGTGAGGGTCCTGGCTGTATTTGGGTAAGGCGGCATCCATGCATTTGTGTACATGTTTATTCTGCATTGTTGTTTGATTCAGTTGTCATGCAACTAGTCCCCATTTGCATGGCTGCCATGAGGTTAGCCACCTCTAATTTTATGAGACCATAGTTAGCTTTGGAAAGGCTTTTCATGGTGGTTACCTGTGCAGGGGGGTAGGAGGGGTGTGGATTTCCAAAGCTGATTAATCTGTGTTCTGATATAACAAGGGAGTAGTTGACTATAGGTGTGAAGCAACAGTGGCCCATGTTAGGAAGGACCAGGTTGATGTGATGGGCATGTGCATTGGTACATGATTAGCTTTCCCAGTTAATGGTGGGGTAGTTGAAGTAAGCTACAATCTGAACCACTGTCTTACCCAATGTCAGCGACTCCTGCAGGATCTGTAATGCATAATGTTCGTCTACCACTCTGGAGTTGTGTGCATCCTTTATGACTATGAAAATACTACCACCTTTGGAGCTGCAGACCACATTCTGCAGCCAAATATTGTGGAACTAATTATAGGCTGGTACTGCAGGAGTGCTTCCTGCTGCTTTCAAACAGGTCTCTGTTACAACACAGATGTCATTGTTCCCCATTTTAAGAAATACTTCCAGTGAATGCATTTTCAGATTTAGAATTCAGTTGTGCAGCAGCATGACCCTCTGCATGTCTTTGTAGCTGTCTTATATTTCTGTATATTTCTATATACACACATATATATATATATATATATATATATATATATATATATTTATTCACCTTTATATATAGTATGTATGCATATATGTGGATATAAATGCGGCTGTATTTCTCTCTCTCTCTCTCTCTATATATATATATATATATATATATATATATATATATATATATATATATATATATATATATATATATATATATATATATATATATATATATATATATAAAATGCCAACTGTGCTGCAATAAACTTGCTTTAACTAGCTGTCTTGATATTTTTTACTTTATCATTGTGCTGGAGTTCAAGTTGGTGTTTTGTATTTTTACTCTGTGCACCACTGTGGTTCGTTCTTGAGCACCATTTCGAGGTTTGGGTTTTTACACACATATATATATCTATATATATATATATATATATAGATATATATATATATATATATATATATATATATATATATATATATATATATATATATATATATATATATATATATATATATATAGATATATATATATATATTTGTCCACATATATGCATCTCCATACATATATACATGTATATATAGACTGCCTGACTAATTCTACAGACTTCTTTCCCTCTTGTTGGATGTCTGTACTAACTGATATGTTTGGAATGTCATCACTATTTTGTAGGGCTCAGATGGTGTAATGGTACTTTGCTTTGATCATAGTTGACAAGACCCTGGGTCCAGGACTTTGCAGACCTTATTGTTTTGTTGCAAGGCACAACAGTTCTGCTGTGGAGGGAGGAATACTGGCAATAATTACAAGAGGTCCTTAGTTTGAGTCCCCTCACCCGCATTTACATAGCCTTTGATCAGATTTGTTGCATTAAGAGGTTCAGAGTGTGGATCTGATGTCCGACTCCACTACATACACACACACACACACACACACATATATATAATATATATTTACATATATACATATATATATATAATGTCTATATACATTTTTTATATAGATATATATATATATATATATATATATATATATATATATATATATATACATTTTCCCTACTGTTGAGTGTGGAACCACAGTGGGCATTACACCAGTATGCAGGTTACATTGATAGCAACGGGCCATCAATGATGGTATTTGAACAGGGAACATTAATTGGAACAAATTTCAACATTTTTAGAACATCAGGACACATGTCCCAAGTTCCCAACAGTAGGTTTGGTGGAAAACATACCCATTTATTTATGTGTTTACATTATTGTTTAAGATATGGTGGGGAGAGAGAGAGAGACGTCAGTTAACAAAAGTAGATTCTTGCAGTGGTCACAGCTTTAATGATCATTGCTCTACTCATTACTCTACAGGTATTACTACAAAATATATAGCCTTGTGCTGGTCAGTGGTATAGTTGTACAGAGTATAATTACTGTATTCTTATAGCTACTTTGAACTTTCTCTTACCTGGTAGACCTGTGGAGGGAATGTTTGTTAATACAACATGACTGTTTCTACCTATAATCCCATAGTCATGGCTATATATATGCACTCATACTGTGTGTGTGTGTGTGTGTGTGTGTGTGTGTGTGTGTGTGTGTGTGTGTGTGTGTGTGTGTGTGTGTGTGCTACTGACACACTCTGTCTTGATTTCACTCACCCTGGTTGTTGTTAGCAGGGACCTGTAGCTGTGACAGCATGACACATTTAAATATTTCTTTGGGAGACCACTTGGTGTATGTACTTATCTTGCTGTCATTTGCAGCCTTGGGGTTGGACCATGCGTGTTGGACACAGTATGACTACAGCCTTCTTATAGCTACTTTATACCTTATCTTACCTGGGAGACCTGTGTAGGGAATATTTGTTAATACTACCTGACTATTTCTACACATTTTCACAAAATCCTAGTTGAAACTATGCATACAGCTTACTACCACTCCCGGGATTCGAACCGTGGCTTTTTCTGCTAAAAATATGTAAAGTGTGCATTTTCTCACAGGGAGCTATTGAGACACTGTTGCTTTTTTCTTGAATGATTTCTTTCTCATTCTCTCTTTGTTGTACAATCTGACTTTGTATTTACAGCATTACATACCTGTTCACATAGCAGTGTGGAAAACAATGGTTAACACAACATTAACTATTCAGAAATCAGATCTTGGTGCATGACATTTGTAATATCAGTTAATCTCGTGCATTATAGAGGCACTAACTTTGTCAGATGAGACTTGATTGTTTAATGCTTTTAGTGCTATAGTTGCTATGCATAACCTGTACACATTTCAAATCATACCATACCAGAGTAAACACAACCAGTCCAGGGTTTAGATTTTTATTCACAGGCAGTTACATTTTATTAATATATGACCTATATGAGACTATTACTGTAATATTGTTTGCTTTATTCAGTTTAAACCATACCCAGTTTTAATAATGCCAGGTGACATTCTACTCCTTTATATTTATTTGGTATGTATCGTACAAGCTAGATTGTTACTCACCAGCCTCACGACACAGCCTTTGTAACCTACTGGCATGGGCTTCCTGGTTTGCAACCTGCTCAGCTGGAGCTGTAATGAAAATAGAGAAACATTTATGCATACCTATCTATCACATACACAGGCTTGAATTTGGTAAACAGTTATTGCTATGAATACTTACACCCTGCTGGTACATCACTCCTCTGTCTTGCTTCTTAGACCCACTATTCCAAGAGCTCCCTCTTCCTCTGCTTCAAGTCGGCATAGTGGTGCCATACCTGCTCTCCAGTCCAAGGGATACCAGTGGCACTGGTTAGATCACAGGTGAGACTTTCCCGGGCTTCCACTTTGTATTGGGAGCCCTGGTACTGGTCCTGCAGCAGTCTCACGTCATGTTTTTTACAAGGAGACCTACCATGACCTTGGACTCCTCTATGCCCCTGCACTGTGCCCAAAAGTGCATGCCTTCTCCAACAGTTACCATAATGCCTACAGTAGGGAGCTACAACCAATTATGAGCTCTATTTCCATCTGCATGGTTTAAATATGGCTGTTTTCCCACCGGTTGCTGTGATTGGATTGTTTTGAATAAGTTGAGCTTAGCTAAGCTACGGGCAAACCTGCGTAGCTAAGGTTGGCAGTGCTTAAAGGGGCAGGTTCAGCACTGCTTACCAATGGGAAAATCCACTTAGCTGGGCTACTCATTGCTTAGCATTTATATTTGCACAATGCTTACACCCGGTCAGCATATCTGTGCAATGCTTAACATTGCTTATGTTTTATTTTATTGGACTATCACGTGTATGGGATTGATTCATCATTCATTACATATTATAAATTTATTTACCTTCCTTGACATCCCCCAATGTGCTTTCATTACATTTATTCTTGTGTGACTATACTGTATGGGGCACTCTGGTTGAGAAATATAAGTTACTTCCTACATAAATATACAAATAAATTAAAATTGTAATGATTTCACATACAAAATGGAACTGCTTTTGGTAAGGCTCAAACTGCGAATGACTACATGCAAACCATACACTCTACCCACTACACTATTGCATTGTTGCTTATGTTGGATGTCTCTTGCTATTTAACCTATCTTGGTGTTTCAGCTGGGTTTAGCATAGTTAAGCAACAGGCACACCCACGGAGCTATGCTTAAACTTTATTGCAGATGTGAAAAAATGTATATTTGTTGCGTTTTTTTTTACTTTGTACCCTTCAGAATATCCATGCTAATGCTAAATCTGTTATTCTATCAGCTTTCTCTATAGGTTTGTAATGGCAATTGTCCCTTTATGGCTTTGTCCAGATTTCTTACTCTACCAGGTTGTGAGGTGTGCATTATATACTTCATACCCTTCAGAAAATTCATGCTAATGCTAAACCTGTTACTCTATCAACTTTCTAAGTTTGTAGTGGCAATTGTCCCTTTATGGCTTTGTCCAAATTTCTTACTCTGACAGGTTGAGAGGTGTAACGAGCAATTTCACTCTATTTACTTTACCATACAGCAATTCTGGTGCGCAGGGGGCATGTGTATTGTGAGAGCACTGCTATCAGACACACCACCTGCACTCGTACACAGAACTGTGTCTGTATTACAGCACGGTAACACGCCTTCATGAATATGAATGGCACACTGCCATGCTGCATGCGAATGGTCCCTTCTGTGCAAGAATAAGTTAGCCTTGCACGGAAGTTTGCTGAATCCACGCAATATTCTTTGTTATGATCTCTTTATACAGTGTTTTAAAAATGGCAGCTGACACATTTGATTAAGTTTGTTCAGTGATGTATATTTATAAGATTTTAAAAAAATCAAGGGATGATATATATTTTACATATTTTAAGACATATTTGAGTGAATGCTATATCTTTTAAATGACTTCTTTGTTCATTGTTTTTTAAGTTTCAGCAAAGAGGTTACTTTAAATGTTTAAGGATTTTAGACTGATTTATTGATTGAACTGTTTGATTGGTTAACAGTTTGATTTTCTAGTATTTAAATATGGTGAGGTAACATGGTCTTTTAATCTCTGTTGAAGTCCAATAATATGTCTGGATAAAAGCACTTAATTTCTTACAGACTGCTTGAAGGATGTAGTTTGTGTTTTTACTTTATTTTGGTTACAAAAGTGATATATGGTGAAGTTTCATAGTGAGAATATATTTTAGTGTGGAGAGAAAAAAAACGTAAATCTGAACGGTTAATCCAAAAAGTTTAGGGGAGTTGGAAGTCCTTTCCTTCTTTGTTGAGTGTTGCTTTGGTTATGGCAGAGCACTCAAAGGTCACCATTACCTGAAGTAGTCGATGTAACCACTCTTATATGTTTCTCCCACTGACTCATTCAATATGACTGCCTTACTCCACTCTGTTAGAGATGTCAGCTTCCAGTCCTTTCCACTGCAGCTCTCTTCCTTTCTTTTGCCTATAGGACATCCACTTGCTAACATGTTGCTCTCAATCACTTTTCATCCCTAATTTCACCAGCTGCCTTTCCCACATCAAAATGAATCTCTTCAAAAGCTTTGAAGCCTAAGCCACAATTGCCTCTCATTAGCTTGGAAGCTGGTTGACTCAGACAAACTGCTGGAGTTAAACATTGATCATAGAACTATAAATCATATTACCTTTACTCCACATAAGTCAAATCCACCAATTATTTCTCTTAATGTCATTCCAATATTGCTTATCTCCCTGTAAAAAAACATCCCATTTATTTGCAGATTTCCTTAACTATTATATTCTTTCCCTTTATAATACAAAGATCATTGCATATATCTATTTTAAAAGCTTAATCCTAGCAAAAAAATAATTGTAAAGACTCAGTCAAGTGTCTACTTTGGGGAGGGGAAAAAGCAATGGAGGGGTAGAGACAGACCTTGTACCTGAGATGTGCTGTAGCCCATGACCCCAGATAGCCCCCTTATATAATATATAACATTGGGGTACCTTGTCTCCCACAAAGTTACACTGGTTTCCTTCTTCATCTGCCAGTCCCCTAACCCTATGACTCAGCACATTTCATTATGTAAAAGTTTTTATTAAGTATAAATAAATAAGAACTAAGTACTTATTATCCCACCATTATAAAGCGATTTACTTCATATACATAGAAGTTGGAGGTGTGAAACAACTTAACTTCATAGTACTCTGCTCCTCCATGTGTTTGTAGACTTTTTTACACTATTACTGCAATTGTGGTGCATCTGCAAAATGGTGGTGCCCCTCTAAGCCACTTTACCCTTTAATCCCTAGTGACTTCAGATGCCCCAAGAATTAAAATGGCAGCTGTCAACATACACACATCTTGTTTGGACAAAGAAAGTAAACTAAAGCAAGGAAAAACTTCTAGACTTACCTATGCTACCCAGTTTTCATAATGTACCCTGTTATCCAACCATTACAAATATTGGATGACCAAGATAAACTCTGCCATACTGAGTTACCTTTTCTACTTGCACGCAGTTGTTGCTGTTTTTAACCATCTAAACATGGTTCAAGCAACAACCAGTTCATCAAAGCTATACTAACCCATACTTGCAACAGGCAAATAAATGGGATGGTATTAAAACTATGTTATGTGTATATCAAACTGTTGGTACATAAGTGTGTGTTGAAAAGGGTTTGTAAAGTACTAAGCTTAAAAATGTAACCACAGTGTACCCTACTTGATTAGAATAGATACTTACCTCACTATTGTAACTGTTTAGATGTATATATTTAAAGAATGGAAACTGGAACACAAGAGGTTAATTTCAGACAAATAGCTAGAATTAAATTACTTTATGACAGCAAGAGGCAAGATGGCTATACTAGGGAGTTGTCTGTGTTGTCTTGAAAGAGAAATAATTACTAGACTTGAGATGTGAAAGTGTTTTATTGCTTTATGACTTCCAGGATCTGCCTTAGATCTAAGCAAATCCCTATCTATGTATTTTCACAGGTAGATGCTAAATGCTACCAGCTGCTTCGATGGTTGTTTTTCACCTGGGATAGAGTCAGATGACAAGAAATAATGTCATTCTGCAAGCTATCGCAGCAGTAGTATTTGAGATATTAATTTGAGAACTCTGAGAGAGACTAAATATCCTGTGTTTTGTCTTTGACCTGGCAAGAAGATCCAGTCATCACATCTGCCTTACTTGCTCTGTAAGTAAGTTAACTAGGATATAGTAATTCTCTAGATATAGTCAGGAATATAGCAAAGCTTAATTTAAATGTTTTTTTTTATTTATTTGAGACTGTCCTGCAATGTTGTTTTAAATATTTCCTGTGATTTTGAACTCTGATATTACTGTGATTATATACTGAGTATTTTCTTGCTCTTTTATTGTTTATTATTAAATATATTTTAAGCCTTTCACTGTGGCTGATATTTGTGAGACATATTTAAGTTCTGAGAGTACTTACATATTTATTTGTTGACACTGTGGGCCACTTCTAATAGCCTTGTTCTTGGTCAAACTACCATTTGTATTAACAGTAACATTTCACAGTAAGACTGGACACTCTTAGTTAAGGGCCTTAAAGTAGCTGATAAGGAGCTGGCTGGTGGTAGTGAAAACTACCTTATAGTCTGGGCAAAAGGCAGCATAGCTAGTAAACCTGTGCCAGCCTTTCCCAGTTGTGTGTCTGTGTATAAATCAAACCTCAAAGTATGTGTGTGTGTGTGTCAGCTACTTGGGCAGGGACACGGAGCACTGGTTGGACAGATAGGGTGCTGGAGGTCTTATCTTGGTCACTCAGCTGAGATGTCAACTTTATAGCTGTGCCAGTGGGAGTCTTATTGGGGATCTGATGAAAGAGGGAGAAGCCCTTGCTTGGCTTGGCTACTCAGCTGAGATCTCAACTCTATAGCTATGCTAGTGGGGATTCTTACTGGGGATCTGGAGAAAGAGGGAAAACCATCCCCTGACTGACTGTGATCTGTGTGCTCTTAAGGGAAATTGCATTTGATGCAGAAAGCTGCATCTGGAAATACTGTGTTTATGTAGTTGTCATCCTCCCAATGTATGTCCCCCACCTGTGCTAGTGGGGAGGATTGAGGTTCCTTGATTACTGTGTCAGTGTTGGGGTATCACACCTACCAGTAGAAGAAAAAGGGTAGCAGAGGGGAAACCAGGACAAAGCACTCTATTTCCAAACTACCTTTTAAGGGCAGTTAAAACTGCCTTGGAATTACAGAAGGTTAAGTGGTAGTAGTTAAGAGAGCTGAAGTAATATTAAAAACAAAAGTTCAGATGTGGAAGTACACTGAAAATGTTTACACACAAGAATATTATCGACATGAATAGGAATTCTTTATGACTTTTTTGAACTCTGTGTAACTGGAAGATGAACTGGTCCAAGGATCCTTTTCAACCATTTTCAGATCTATTTGTATTACTGATATATTAATTCATAGAACAGTTACATGCTTATTCTAATATAAGGTTACATAAAAAAACAGAAGTTAGGAAACATTCACTTTATGCAATGCCCAGAAGGTCATCTTAAATGTGGTGGAAAACTGTTAGAGTAGTCAGTGATCAGATGGTAAAAAGACATGAATATACAAACAATGAAAACATATACAATGCAAAGGACAGTTGATGTCCTATACAATTAATGTTATAATGGGTATATGGTACTAATGATTAAGTATAGTCACTGATTTTATGTACGTATATATGTCTGCATGTATGTGCATATTTTTTTTATTTATTTGATGTTTGTTCACCAAGTAGCTAGGCTTGTCTCTTTTCAGCTGCAACCCAGGCTCAGTGAGCAGCAGTACACATAATTTAAAATACAGAGTAAACCTGGAAGGAAAAGCATAATTAGGAAAAAGCAAGTTACACCATACAAAATCTAACTAGTAGTACACTGGCAATAAACAAGGGTTATCAGCAGGTACAAATGCATAGATTGTCAATTTATGAATAAATGGTCAGTTATGTATTTCTAGCACTAGATTTGGTGGTCTGCCTTCCATATAGATGTGTAATGATAGGGGAATATTATAGTGCTGTCATCATCACACCTATCTGACTGGGTACGGTCTGGTATCTTAACTGTGGATTATATGCACCAGTCATTTTCCAGGTTGAAACAAAGATGTGACACTGGCTCTTCTGCAGTATGTGTTTGTTAAATCAACCAGTTAATAAAAAGGTGCTTTTATTTAGTACAAAAATATATTAAAATATTTTTGTGAAAAGATGGATCCTTACAATGAGTTCAATGCCTAATATATGATATCTTAGAATCAGAGGGCAACTCCCTTGAGTCCTTAGCACATTACTTTGGTAGAGGTCTAATGAGATGAATATTATTTGCTTTGACAGCAAATGGCATGTGGTCTGATGCAGAAATCTATATTTCACTACTGATGTCATTGTGAAAGCCATGCAACAAAGAATAGGGCACAGGTCTGTTGTCCGCTAAATGACAATAATCAGCTGTACTCCAACCACTGCTCTTGTCACACTGAATAACAATGTAGTACTGCATAGGTTCATAGGTTCATAGGTAGATACTAGGCTATTGG
Source organism: Protopterus annectens (assembly GCF_019279795.1). NCBI lineage: Eukaryota > Metazoa > Chordata > Ceratodontiformes > Protopteridae > Protopterus > Protopterus annectens. The sequence goes on from NC_056746.1 coordinate 1,475,654,890, forward strand.
CCCAAGGGCCTATGTAAGCTTAGCCAACAAGGTTCCCTGGCTTACGCCACCCAAGAAAGTTATTTTCCTATGCCACTCTCGAGCAGAGACACAGAAGTGATCCCCGGGGTGTATTTCTTATTTTCCATCCACTCAAGATTTTTCTTGAAGAGTGCTAATGAAGAACTTTGCTTGACATAGATGGGTAGCTTGTTCCATAGTATGGGAAGTCTCTGGGACAGGAATCTATCCCTCCAGCATGTCCTGTTTATTGTGGTGGCAAGGGTTCGGTCCCTAGCGCATGTAACTCGGAGGGATTTGGATTTCTTTAGGTGTAGCATGTCCAACAGCTCTGGGTTTGACATAGCTTTATATGTTAGGCAGAGATCACCTCAGAGTAGGCAATATGCTATGGAGTAAAGCTGGAGTTTTTTGAGACGGTCAGTGTAGGGCATTTGTTTAAGGCCAGTAATCCTCTTTGTAAGGTACTTCTGTGACCTTCCAGCTGCTGCAGATGTCTTGTGAGGTACATTCCAAAAGGGGCATTGCACTCTATAATGGGTCTAATGAGTGTCGAGTAGAGGGGAACAATGACCTCTTTTTTCCTGGATGAGAACCCTTTTATGATGAGGTGTGCCACGTAGAAGGACTTCCTGACTACTGTGGCAATGTGACTATCAAAGGAGAGACTACTGTCCACCTGGGTCCCAAGGTCTCTTATCACACATTTTGGAAAGTAGATTGCTGCCTATGTGGTAGTTCAAGGGAGCAGAGTTTTTACCAAAGGGGATGACACTGCACTTTTTGGCATTGAGCTTGAGACCATGGCTCTGACATCAGGAATCTGTCTCAGCGATCCCTTCTGTAGGATGTCTACATCATTTGGGGACTCAGCTATGGCTCCTAGTTTGCAGTCATCTGCGAACTTCGTTAGCCAGAGGGCTTCTGTGTTAGCCTGTACTTCAGAGAAGTAGATACCAAACAGGAGAGGTCCCAGGACTCTACCCTGTGGTACTCCACTTATCACTGGTTTGGGGTCAGATATGGAGTCTGCAACTTTTATAGTGTGGGTTGTGTCAGTGAGCCAGTTGGCAACCCATCTTGTGATGTAGGGATTTATACCTAGTTTAGTGAGTTTAGCTATAATTCCAGAATGGGGGATGGTGCTGAAAGCACGGGTGAGGTCAAGATAGGCTGTGTAAACCACCTTACCCTCATCTAAGGCTTTGGTGACTGCCTCAAAGAAGTCAATCAGGTTCAGGAGGCATAATCTGTCTTTCACAAACCCAAACTGGATGGGATCTAGAGTATGGAGGTTACCAATGTCTTTGTTTATGACTTCCATGATGATACGTCCCATGGCCTTGCAGACCAGGCTCATCAGGCTAATAGAGTGATAGTTCCCAGGATCAGTGGTGGCTCTCCCTTTTTGGAGTGGGATAACTGTTGCTGTGTGACATTCAGTGGGCATAAAGCCTGATGCAAGGCTATTATTGAACATGGTGCTTAGGTGTTAGGCTTAGGCATCCCTCTCATGTCATGAAAAATTATATATATTTGATGGGAAAGTGCCCCAAGGACATTTACATATATGTACTTGCATGTCTCCTTGTTTTGCTTTCATAAAAGTACAACAGACTGTTTTTTTTTCAAGTTCTGTAATCTTGTCCAGCAAGATAAGGGAATATGAAATTATGCAGCGACAAAACTAGATCCAATACAATGGTTAACCGAGACTACAGAACTGTAACAAAACCAACCAGAAAAAAACTCCAGACTCTAGAAATGCCAAATATATTTATTCAAATGAATAGAAAAGTGTTCTGATTATCACCCTTCTTCAGGATAAATGTGAGCAAATGAATAGCATGGTTCATGAATTTGGAGAGAGAAGTTAGGATGACAATGAGCTTCTGGATGAGCTAATGCATGAAGTTATGTTTGATACAAAAGGTTTGGCTAGACTGTACTTTAAGGATAAAAGTGGTCAAAGTACCATCCCAGTTCAGATGAATAGGTAGGACTTTCTGCCTTACACTACTATATATAGTAGGAGAACACATGAGGTCAAGAAAATTATATCAAAGAATTGGGGTATTTTAAAAGCGATGCCTGAGCTCAGACAAATTGTTGGACTGAAACCTAGCTTTCTGTATAGGAATTGTTCCAACTTAAAGAAACAGCTTTGTTATAAAAATATGATTATAATTGTAAGAAGGAAATCGTAATTAAGTGTGGGACGTTTCCATGTCACAATTGTACTTGATGTAATGCAAACTAGTTGATAAAGAAATTAGTCACTCTAAAACTAATAGGAAATATGTGTTCAAGTGTTTTGCTACATGCAATACTGTCAACATGTTGTATATTTAGCTACTTTTATTTATTTATTAATTTTCCATTTTTTACTGGGTTAGTCCAACTGGACACAAGGTGACCATTTTCAGCAGAGACCCGGGGAGAAAAGCTCCAAATACATAGTAAAAAAAGTATAATAAAATAATAAAAATAATCAAAAAAATTATACAAACATAGCTATTTTGTATAAAGGGCATAAAACATATAAAAAAGCAGCAATAATCAGAGTTTTACAATTGATGCAGCATACAGTGGTTAGAGTATTGAGAAACAATTAAACAAGATATTATACAACAGATATAGAATTGCTTGCATAAATTCAAAAAGAAATTTTGCATAAAATGTCCAGGATTTTATGTAGGGAAATGCACTAGAAAACAAGGGTCGCATTATTGAGCATTGGTCAGATATATGAAGGAATATCAACACTCACGCTTTAGCTAGGCACATTACTGAATGAGGTTCAGATCATGATTTTAAGTTTAGAATGATAGATACAGTGCATAAAAATATGAGAGGTGGAAATTTAAATAAACTGTTAGAACTGAGTGAATATAATTGGAATGTTAGCTTGCAGACTGACACTGAAACTGGTATTAATGCTGTGGTTAAAATTAAGCCTATTTTAAAAATGAAACAAATGGGTTTAAGATAATTGTATGTAAATGTATATGTAGGCATTTTTTAGAAATTTAGAGAAGGCTTTATGCTTTTAGAATGATATAATTTCATAAAGAAAAAAATATATATGTATGTATATATATCTATATATATATATATATATATATATATATATATATATATATATATATATCTATATCTATATCTATATATATATATATATATATATATATATATATATCTATATCTATATATATATATATATATATATATATATATATATATATATATATATATACATGCGCACACACACACACACACACACACACACACACACACACACACACACACACACACACACATTCTATTGTGCTTTTAAATTTTATGACTAATTAATTGAAAATGATTTGTGATTGGGGGCTGTGTCACATGATTTTGGTTTAAATGCCTTATCTAATGGTATGATTGTTGTTCTTGATTATGTTCACACTGAAGAAGGGTGATAACCCAAAAGCTTTGTATTGGTTTGAATAAATCTATGTGGCATTTCCGGAGCCTGGGTTTTTTTCTGGTTGGAACATGAAATTATTCAATCTGCATCAGCAGCATTGCATGACCTGTACTGTAGCAGCATAATAAAAGAAATAGGAAATACTAATGCTGCTAGTATAAAATATACATTCACCTTGCTTATGCAGTACGTAAGTATTGATCATTTAATTCAGATAGAGCTTCCTAATGTTTTTATTATAGCATTGTATGGTGATTAATCTTGTCTGACATTTTATTGTTACAGAAGGCATCAGCCTGCCATTTAAGCTATCATTAGCTCTAAACCCATCTTTGCTAAGTGTTAGCATATTAAGCAATGAGCACTATACATTTATCTGCACCTGAATAATAGCTGAAAATGTTTTGATTAATGAGAAAGGAGAAAAGCATAAGTAATGCAGCTGACATTGTGAAAATTACATGTGAATTCTACTAGTTTCATGTCACTTCATCTCGACACAAGCTATGGGAACAGCATGATTTTATTATTCCCAGAAATTCTAAGCACCGCTTCCTCCATTAACATCAAGAATACTGAAGCTGCCATGTACTTCCCATAGCAAAGAACTTTTAAAGCTTCTGAATTTTACTTCTGAAACATGTTTGTTGGATTATTTTGATATGGTAATAAACAAGTAAGATTTTTTTGTACATTGCTTCATTGCAGTAAGATATAGAAAAATGCAGATTCTGGTATTGTTCTAAGCAGATGAATAATCTACTTGTGAGCTTAGAAACAGGCTCTTTCTTAATGAAAGACTCGCAGTTCTTATTATTTGCACCTTCCCCCTGAGTGTACTTCTATACGATATTGATTTCACAAATTTGTGGAACATATTTCAAGCCTAACTCTCCTCATTGACTTTGGCAATGTTGCTGATGCAAAGCAAAACTGATTACTTCAGGGAACAGAAGGAGTATTAGATTCCTGTTGTGGGCTCATTCAACATGGGAGGAGATATATCGTTCTTGTCCTGGATTCTATTACCTTTCCAGCATGTCCTATCAGCATGCTTTGCTCGACTGTAAGTGCCGCCAACACAGCGGTATCAGCTCATCAGTCACTGTGATCAGTCCATTAGTCTATATTATTCCATTGCCTCATTAATATACATAAATGGGGACCCACTCTACTTTATATATAGTACATTAGCAGTCTTCTGTAGTCAAAGACACATGCTAGGACATTACATGAAATGCACTGATCTTGGAACAACATGTCAAAAAAAGTGGTGCAAACTACAACAAAAATACTGCACATTGACTGTAAATAAAAGTCTGTATAACAGGACTAGGAACAGTCACTTCAAACCTTAAGAGGTCATTGACTCTATCTTTAGTCATTCATTTATTTGTATTTTTAATTGCTATTATTTTTATCTGGACACACTCAATATACAGTGAAAAATCTGCCTATATGGATGATATTCCATGTATTTACTACTGTGTTCATTACAGTATAATTAATATTCATTAGGCAGTATTTTTTTATTTATACTTTTACTACGTTTTAAGTGGCTAACTGAACTGATTATCATATCTCTTCAGCCACAACCAAGGCCACAACATCAAGAAAGATCTAATGTAAAATCATGTGTTAGCATAGCCAATCAACTAGCATACTTTTAAGAAGCCAGAAGAAACTGGGCTATCTGGACATTACTAGAGGCTAGCATTGAACTGCAGCCTCTGAAGCTTTGAGATGCAGACCTTGACCACCAAGTTACAGTACAGGAATAGAGTATTTGCATAAACATGCAACACATTTTGCAGGTGAGTACATGAGACAGGGCAAGGACAAATATCATACAAATAGAGAGGATAAAGTAGTCATTAACTAGTGTATTTTTAGAGATGGGAGAAAACTGAGCTAGCTATACAAAATCTACAAAGACACAAACACAGGGACTGAGAGCTAGGTTTAAACCACAAAACCTGAAGCTATGGAATACAGGTGTTAATCACAAAACTACAATGCTGCAATAGACAGCTAACATAACTGTTAGCTTCTTGAAATGCATAGTTTGCATGTGAGGGCAAAAGATATAGTGGATGCAGAGTAAGAGATGAGTATATGTAATATGAATAAAAAGGACTTGTGCAGTAATGTAATGTGGTGTAATCTACCATATTATGGTAGGGATACATAATTACAAGACTAGAAAATGCAAATTTTTAGTTCACCTTAGATGTAAAGGTATTTTTTTCAGATTATCAGATCAGGTTTCATAATGAATAAGTCAATAAAAGCTACTCAGGGGGCAGTGTTGTAGCAGATGAGGGACATAGAAGAGTTATTTATAGCACTAGGCATCTAAAGCTTATAGGCTACAAGCATACCATTTTGTGAGAAAGTTTAAGAGGGATAACTTGGAGAACTGTTGCTGATGAAGAGTAAACATCTGTGATTTTGTAAATAGTGCCCACTGCAGAATATTGTCAACACAAAAAAATAAATAATATCAGAGTCCAACTTTCCACAAGTAAACGCTGACACAAATAGTTTCCTAATTGACGGAGGATACTCCCTTTGGTGATAAACTTCTACAAGCTGAACATTACTCTGAAAGAGACATTAAAACATATTCATTGTAACCTTTACACTTTCATCAGGGTAAAAGTAATAAAATAAGTGCTGATAGCCATGTAGAATCATATGCAGGTAAACTTCATGGAAGAGGAAAACTATAGGGTTTTCCTATATAGAGGGGATACTTCCTGTCATATGATTTTTACTATTATTTGATTAACATTTGAATTCATTATGAAAAATTAGTCAAGGCACAGACCAAATAATGCAAACGAGTTAAGAAAATCAGTCATTATGCCAACAACAGATTTCAGACAAAGAAACCTCTTCCATGGGGGAGGGTGCCATGCTGTTGTGGGACCAAAGGCAGAATCCACAAATTGGCTCCTTTTAGTAAAAATGAAAGTAAAAATAATATAAGGATACTCTTATTGAAACTGATCATATTTATTTTTAAAATAACGTGATCAGTTTATATAAATTGCTGTAATCCTTTAACAGGAAGTACTTCCATTCCTGAGTACTTTGTTTAGTTCTCCATTGAACTCCTCAGACATGAGCAATAGATCCCACAGACTGACAAAAAACTTTTCTTGCAAAAGCCAGGCCACCATGACATCCCCTTGTGACAGAAAGACCCTTCCCACACTCCCTGAAATGATATACACTAATTTTATGGTTGCAGAAGAGTGAGAAAGAGAGAAACTCCTTAAATCAGTGCCCATCAGTCTTGTGTATGCAGATTAATCCAGTGTCAATGAGGCACTTAAACTCTAATCAACTGGTCCTTCAGCAAATGCATGGCAGTTTGCTTCTTCTCCACTTGAAGACATGTAGTAGTGCGCAAATCATTGCAGTTAATTCCTGTTTTAACAATGTCCTCTTTTAAAATAAAATATGCTAGCACTTTTTTTATTTGTTTGAGTAGGCTATTGTTCACTGAAATTTGATTCAAAAAGCCCATTCCATCAAATGGGTTAGAACACACAACTTAAACTTACCCTTAGGTTTTGTGTGCCTAGAGCTATTATATTTGTTAAGGGGTAAAGGGAATGATGGCTTGCTTGAGGTCTGTGTGGAATTGCCCCATAAAGAAAAAAAATGTAGACTTAAGCCCATTCTAATGAACATTTTAGGCCATTGCTCAATGGAGGATGCTTTTATCCAATTTACCCTAATCAACTGCTCCTTGAATGATATCCTTCTCTAATTTACCCAAATCCTTTTGCCATGTATAGGGCTGATATGACCCCTGAAAAAGGGAGCAAATCAGTTAAATCCATCCATATATTTTTTCTAGCCATTCTTCAAAGCATGTTTCCCTTTCCCATAACATTGCCTCAGAGACACTTAGCAACTATGTCGTGTTAGACTGTGGCATGCAATTGTTACTCTCTCACTTTTTCGTGCCTAACTTTGATAGTGTATAAAAAAACAGTATATATTGTAGGTGTGATAAAGGCATTTGCAGCTTTACCTTCCATGTGACCTACTATATTGTTTTTTTTTTCTTTTGAGAACCTAATGTTTTCCTCTAGCTACCATAATGGTAAACCATAAGGGTTTGGGAGGGTAGCCTAATGGTTAAAGTGTTTGCCTTACAACCACAAGGTACAGGGCTTGAGTCTCACAAGGGATAATTGGCTAGGCTTAAAATGGCTCGCAGGGGCAGTTAGCCTAGTACTAATCTATGAACCTATGAACCTATAACTTTGGCTGGCATGTTGGAATAGATGAATAATGATTGGATTGTAAAAGGCATTATGCTTTAAGAAGCATGTTATTATAAAAAAGTCCATACTCAAGTCCAGAAAAGGGATAGAGGAGTCTTTATGCACATAGGTTAATGAGGATTACCAGAGCCTTATGCCTGATATTTTAATGTGAATCACCATATCTACAACACAGCAATTTGTCATTTTATACTGGTGTAGAACAACAGTGTACAGTGTCAAAGTATTGCAGTTGCCCATATAAGTCTATAGGTCAGTGTAACCAGAGTTGTAGCTACCAATTACTGTGTCTTGTGTTGTCCCAAGTTGGTGCCACCTCAGATGAAGAGCAAAAAAAAAAAATAGAATTCATTACTTGAGGACCAGCATTTTTAGCAAGCAGCGTCTACAATTTATATGATATGAGCACTAAAGTGCTTTGGTCCTAACTGTAAATGCAATACCAGCATTCATTTCTGATTGCTAGTAATACACTGAATATTGATAGGAATATGGCACTAAGCACATCAGGGGCATCTGTTCCCTTTGCCTTACCCCATGCCTCTGGTGCACCATAAAAAGAGTTCCGACTGTATATTAAAACTAGTACCATAAGCATTGTCATGTGACTGTATATTAAAACTAGTACTGTAAGCATTGCCATGAGACTGTATATTACAAGTAGTATTGTAAGCATTGTCCTGTGACTGTATATTACAACTAGTGCCATAAGCATTGTCGTGTATAGCACAGGTGCCTACAGCTACAATTTCAGCATACACATTCAGCTGTAATGAGATAGGTCTGATAGAAATTCAATGAATGGGAGGAGTGTATCCTTACATGACAGTGTGCTCTGTGTGTCTTTCCCTTTCTATCCTGGAGATGAAGTCCAAACACATTTGTTTTCTATTTTTTTAAAACTCATACCGTACTTATTTAGAAAGTTTTAAGTGTTATATATGCTGCGTCACATTTCATATGCTTGCAATGCTGTGGGGATCACCAATGTCAGGAAACTTCAGCAACTTTGAAATGAGTTTGGTTTTGTTTGTGGTAGGCTAGGAATAGATAATGAGGAGCCTTAATTCTTCACAGCACGAGTCTAAATGTCATGGGGTGAGGCTTTATGCATGCCTTCAATATAAAAGTTTTATTTCTATAATATAAATGTTATAAACAAAGTGCAACCAGTCCACAACCACAACATATTATGTGTTGGATCATTTCCAGTCTTAGGCTGTAGGATGTTTATTGCAACAACTAGTATGAGCAATAGAATCTGAGTTCAAATTCACTATAATAATCGCAGTAATCCGGTGAGTACTATCTAAAAGGGTAAATACTTCATCAATGGATAAGAGAAAATGAGTCTCTGGAAGTTCTATGCATAATATTTTTATACTGCAAGAGTGTTGGTGGTGGAGTATGAGAAAGTAAGTGTATATTTTGTGTAAGCAATATGGTTATGCCAAGTAAGGACTAAAACTGACGTGGTAAATTCTGACTTGCAAATGAGGTATGCAGTGCTTTGTTGTTGGTATTGAAAGTATTATCTAACCATAATAAACTTGTCTGAAATTACAAGTTAAGTGGAAGGGGTGATCCATAAAGCTTGTCTTCAGTTTTTAGTCATATCTACTAGTAAATTATTGGCTTGGATATGGTTTTAAGTGGATACCACCAAAATGTTAAGAACTCTTTGCTTCATAACTTAATATATATAACCAAGGACATTATTTTAATTCACTTGCAAAACACACTATATTTTGGGTAGTATTATCATTGTGACTGCTACAAGATATTACTCAAAGGAATTGGTTATTGGTTTCTATTTACTTAGCAGAGACACTAGATTGTCATAGACTTGTAATACAAAGTTTTGTTTAAATCTACTGAAAGATTTAAAGATATGTTCATGAACTGTAAAGGATTAGACTGCAGTTTCAAATTACAAATTTGTTAAATATGCCTTGTAGGAGGATGAGATCTTTAGATTTAATTTTCTTCCTGAAAAGTTAAGAAATGAATGGAGAGTTAGCCATGCTTCTGACAAAGTAATTTCCAAGTGCCATAAAAAGAAAAGAATCTGACTTGCAAAAAGTAATCCATTTTGCAGTTTAACTTCAGGGAAAGAGAAACCCTGAGCAGAGCCATTTGAACAGTATCATTTGCACAAGTCTTTCAATGTCTACGGTAAATAAAAGACATGAAAGTGGACTTCTCTTTCACATTCTCTTAGCTGATTAGATTTTGTCAGATAGAAAAGGTGGTATTGTGATATATGTGGATATATGTGGAAAAATCAAGTTATATGTTTGTGATTCCAGTAATTACACCCAGAGTAAAGACAACAAACTATATTTCCAATTTTTTATATTATTTTATGTCCATAAAGCAAGTAGTCTTTCTACAGAGTGACTGTTTAAAAGTACACGTTTTAATAAAGAAGAGAATCTCCTATTTTAGTCTTGCTGGTTGTAAGGCAATAAAGAGTGTATGGTTTGTATTTTGATGTACACTTAGCCTAGGAAATGAAGGTGGATTAGAATACTTGTACGAGTTAAAGGCAGCTGCAGTTAATGTGTATTGCATGCTCTTAAAAGCACGTATTAAAATACCTTATGTCAGACACACGTGTGGGATATGTTTCTAGGATTATCCCATCAAAGCCCGGCACTTTAGGGTGCATGTGCTGCATAGCTCAAGTCTACAGAACCTCATGAGCTGTCTGCATGATCCCAGGAAAGCATAGAATGTGTGCCCCAGAAGTGATGAGTAAGCACAGAATGTGTGCCCCAGAAGTGATGAGTATCCATGCAGCAAGCTTGTACGTGGTGTGCAGAACCACTGCAAATGTCTCAAGTGGCATGAATATTCTGTAAAAGGCTACCACTATGTCATGAGTTAAAAGCTAAAAGAAATGCAAAACCTTAGTTACAGTACCTCAAGAGTAAAATAGGTGATTGTCACTTTTTGTGATACTGCAGTCATCAAAAACTATACAAAACCTAAACTAAGAAGAAAGTTAAACTCATTGTTGACCATAAAAAAACAACACATTTCAAAATAAAAAATGCATTTTAGTATGAGTGAATGAAATTGCTACTTTTCTCATGAATACTTGGAATTTGTAAAATTCTGAGTTAAATGCAGTTGATAGAAAGAGGAAAATTTAAAAAATATACCTCAAAATGTATACTGCTTTTTTATTGAACTGTTGCATTTTCAGACTAAATGGAAACGACTGGCACCATAACAAACTGTGAATGAATTAAGAACAAATAATGATTCAGTGTAATTGTATGCTATCTGCTCCTTTCATTTATACAGTGTTAGAGTAAATATTGAAGTATTACTGAATACTTCATACTTTCTAACAAAACACATGGCTAACATCATAGCTTCCTCTAAATGAGACAAAATTAAACTTAATAGTTTCCAGCCATCTCAACAGCACACAAAATAAAATTAAACTCCACCAATAAAGATATTGCAGTTCAGATAAATTAGCTTCTTTTAAGACATGCAGTTTAAGCACAACTATGAATGACAAAACAGACACTTTAGAATACCAGCTGCTTCAAATAAAATCACAAAATGTTCACATGTAAAGAGGAAATTTCCTTTCCATGTGCACAATACCTCTTGATCTGCACAATAACAAGAAACAAACTTTACACTAAGACATTACTGATTCATCGTAATATTTCCTGATTCTTTTAAAGTCTGACACATAAGGAATTAAATGTTTTGATAGTATACTTACGGAGGTGCAGCAGTAGCATTGTCGCCTCATAGCAAGAGGTTCTCCCATTTGATGCTCGGCTGGAGTGCCTTCTGTGTGGAGACTGCATGTCCTCCCTGTGGTCGAATGACTTCTAGTTAAAGGAGAAAAATATGTAGATGAAAGTGCACAATGCAACCATGTTAAGGCACTAGAAACATGACTTCAACAGAAATCTGGAGGGCACATCATGTGTAGATGA